>NC_056726.1:1866266872-1866329372 GCF_019279795.1 Protopterus annectens | reverse complement strand
ATTGGATACTCTAAATTAGCCCTAGACATGAGTGTGTGCATGTGCGTGCCTTCCGTGAAAGGTTGGGTGCCAGGCTGGCAACTCGACACCGTAAAAACTTCACTGCCAATCATGAGTGGACAGGTTATCTGCTGTGGCGACCCCTAACCAGGAAAAAGCCGAAAGAAGAATAAGACACAATCCCCTGATGTCATCCACATCCTCTGGGAATAACAACATCATACAGGAGCCTACATGAAGGGGATATGTGGACACAGTTGCTCTTTTTAGCAATACAGGAAATCCACTTCATTTGCATACATATCTGTGCTGACAGCCTAGATACTACATGGTTCATAGCCATGTGACCTTGGTGACAGCATGTATGCACCACTGTACGGACCTGATGTAAGGTCCTACAGTATATTTGTGAAAACCATATTAGAAATATATATATATATATATATATATATATATATATTTTTTTTTTTTAATTTCTGTTAAGCATTTTTGTGCACTGTGGTGTATAGTGGAAACATGCCGAAATTATTTAAAAAAAAATATTATTTATTTTACATTTTCCCTTCCTTTTTCAGACATCCACAATATAGCTTTTGCACATATATGTATGTGATCTAACATTTTCTTGGGAGTTATGTCTATATTTGTGGACTTTTACATCCCCTTCTGTCTGTGTAGACTCCTGTACATGGAAACATTTTGAACACACAACAGACACTGACACTGAGTCTGCATGCATAAGATTCAACTGCTTATGAGGTCATTTACATTCCACAGAACTGTCCTTGTTTGCGCACACATGCACGCCACTAAGTGATGCTTACTGAATCTAAAATTGCCCACACTCATGTACGCATTGTGACGCAATGCATACACCAAAAAATATTGTGTAAGCTTTATTGAATTCCCACCCATATTTTATCTAATACTTTGGATTGTTTTCCTTTAAATTTTGTGGTTTTCTAGGGTCACTAAATAATGACAGACATTTGCGTTTCAGATTCTTATCCTGCATACATTGCATGTTAACACAAAATCTATTCTAACAACCTTTTTAAGTTTATAATAGCAATATTTAGGATCAGTCCCTGATTTCTGCCTTTTATTTCCATTATTTATCTTTGCACAGAATTTTGTGCTATGAGGTTGGGAGATATGTGTGCAGCTTAGAGCTCAACTTAGACAGAAAAACAGACATGCACACACACACACACACACACACACACACACACACACACACACACACACACACACACAAACATACTTACCAAAATACTCCAAACATACCTCTCAGCTGTTCAGATTTTAATAGAATATACAGATTTTTGCTCCATATTTTTGGACAGTTCCTCATAAAATTTGTGATTTTCTGGATTTTTGTCGCAAATCAGTGAAGACTGAATTCAATACAAATGACAGCCTTTTGGGTTTCAGACTTTATATCCTTTAGAAAATGCATGATAATACAAGACCTTTTATTCTAGAAATTTTCTAAGTTTATAAGAACAATATTTAAAATTTTTCTCTATTTGTGGCTTTGTCCAGAGTTTTTGTGCTAAGAAGTTGTGAGCTATGACTTCAGGTGTTAATACTTAAATTAGACAGAGTCACACAGAGATGTTAGCCATGTCAGGACAGGTGTGGTACAGCTTCTATTTAAGTCAGTGCAGGGTAATCTCATAGCAGGTAATGCCTGCCATGTTAATCATAGGGCCAACACATTGTTGCAGTAGGTAATAAGACACATGATGGATAGCTTCACTCGTGAAGAGAACAACATCCTCATGAATTCACAGAAAATCTGTGGAAAACACCTGCTTGTAAAATGGGGTCCTAGAAAAGCATTGTGAGCTAAAGTATGAAGCCAGGCACTAGCAGACATAACTGCCATTTGGGGTAAGAAATCATACATTGGCACAGTGTAGGAATAGAGTTAATGAAATGTGGTCCAATGTTAGGGGTAAACCATGGCAGAAATCAGTTGCTCATAATACCACTGGTAGGAATCCTTCATCTGTGCAAAGCCTGATACCTGATGAGGAATATTTGACATCACTACTCTGTGATGATTATGATGATGAGATTTGGTGCTATTCGAGGTGGTGTGTAAACTGGCAACACCAGTTTTCACACAGGTGTTGGAGCAGGTATCTATTCTTATGAATACTTATTTGTTTGAAGAATGCATTAGTACATACCAGATTCATTTCTGTCCATCAGATACTTCTGGACTGATAATGCAACCCCATGCAAACAGAAACATAACATGATGCATATAGATTTCCTTCCTTTTAACCCTTAGTAATAAAAGTGCAGAACTTTTATGAGATATGAGAAATGAAGCATGTTATAGTAAAACCCTTATAATTTGTTCTCTAGTATGGCAGGAAATAAAAAAATAATGGCAGACTGTGATGCAGCACAGCAGGTTGGTGATAACTGTCGTATGGCTGTTGATGAGGGTGCCATTATTCTCATACGTATGGCACAGTCTAAGGACAGTAGTACAGAGTCAAAACATGTATTGGCAGGGTTTCCCAAAAGGGCACCAAGTTCACATGCTGTTACCAGAAGGGGTTGAATTCATACAAAGCTCCACAATCTGTTATTTGCATAAATGTACCTCTGGAATAGGACAGGCCAATGTCAGTGGTTGGAATATGAATAGTGCAGCCTACCACGTAAGTTCCAGGTGAAGGTATCAACCATAGTTGACGCCCCCCAAGACATGCAAGGCATTTTCTGTGCATCAGCAAATGAGTGAAGTTATGGCATGGTGAAACAGATAGACATAGTTAGAATGCTGCAATGAATATGTGATGACATTTTACTAGTACTTGGGAATGGTGGAGGCCAGAGACAATACTATGATGACCTTCCTGGACAGCCTGGTTTCTCAGCCTAGTTATCAGCCTATACCCACAAATTTGTGAGAATGTACTAGACATAAAATGGCTAACACATTTGAACAGGGAAGCTGTCCAATTCACAAGCATGGAGGGTGTAGCAGGCATATACCACATGTGCCCTAGACAGGGTCAAATTCCATGGATGTGAATTCCTTCATGACTCAACAAGCTGGACATCATCAGAATTCAACATCACTACCAAGATCCACTGCAGCATTAAGTAGGTCATGCTACCATAGCAAATAAATATCAAGCTGTCATGGTAGCACTTGTTTCAGGTCCCTCAGACCCTCTTTAGTGTATGAAACAGTACTGGTGTGACCTGCATATAGCAGGATAGAAATTCTGGATGCAACCTCTTGTACTCCCCCACCACTACCACCACTAATAGCAAAAACAACTAAACAACTTAACAGAGAAGTTTCACAGGTTATAAAAAAAACACTAAAACAGGAAATCCCTTCAGGATGAAAGTCAAAACAAAAATGTACTTACAGACCAAAAATGGACACTAGGCAACACACTTAAACTGGAAGGTCTAGAATCAGTGATGTTGAGAGTCCGAAGGGGCACCTCAATTCAAGAATGCCTATAATCCAAGGGAGAGGTTGGGCCTGGGAACACTGACTACCTTACTTTAACCAGATAAGGTTTCAGTGACTGAAAAACATTTAACCCTCAACAAAGCTGAATTGAATAGGGTCTATTCATGTCTTATGTTATTTAATAACTTAGAACTACTATACAACTTCTACAACAACAAATTATCTTTTTCTATAATACGATCCTCCTACTGTGTCTTCTACTATATAATCATAACCAAACTCTTTACTAGTAAAAATAAGTCAACTAAAACACACAAAAAAATCAACAATGGTGGCTGTAGTCCTTACCAGACAGACTTTATTAAAATATCAGTTGAGCACTTTCATCTTAATAAAAGACCAGACTTCATCAAAGCTATCAGTGTTAAACCAATAGTACAATTAAAAACATAATATTGCATGACAAAAGCCTCACTAATCTTAATCAAATAGTAATGAAACAACCTAAAAAACAAGCAAAACAAACAAAAAAAGGTTAAAAAAAATGCAAA
This sequence comes from Protopterus annectens, assembly GCF_019279795.1. NCBI lineage: Eukaryota > Metazoa > Chordata > Ceratodontiformes > Protopteridae > Protopterus > Protopterus annectens. The sequence goes on along the minus strand of NC_056726.1, from coordinate 1,866,325,367 downwards.
AATCAAATATTTATATACTAAACGACTGCACAATTAACATGTTAATTATATTACTGAAATGTAATTATTTGTCATGCTTCTATATAAATCATATTGCCCAGAAAGTGATTGAAATTAGTTGTGTACCAGTTCCCCTGCCTAGATAACAAACAAACAAACCATAAACCACCTATGTTATTATATATGAGCATCACTCTAAGTTGCTGAATTTCATCACAAATAATGCAGATAACACTGATATGACTGCAGTTCCCTGGGTGAGTAGTGGATCTACTCTTATGTAAGAGCACAGCAATGGCTGTTCTCCAAGCTTCAGATAAATATGCAGGGAAACAATGAAGTTAAGTAGGTTGACAAGGGCAGCAATAAGACTGTATTTAGTGTTAATGAGAAGGCATGTAGGCATCCTCTTTAGCTTCATGGAGCTACTATTTTTTCTACTCTGGGGTTGTCAGTCTTGTGGAAGAAGACAGTTGTAAAATGATGGTTGCAGTTTCAAGGACTAATGGTTGGCTAACAAAGAAGCTAAGAAAAAATTTGCAATAGCAAAGAATAAGGCATTGGAGGCACTGTACCAACTTCTGGAAAGTGATTCAGTAAGGGGCACAAATAAACTATATCAGGTTGCAAGGCAAAGACAGAAAGATAAAGAAGTCATACACCCTTCATAATTGATGCCAGCAACAACCTGTTCACCAGTCCAGAGGACATCAAAGACAGATGGAAGGAATATTTCCAGCATCTTCTGAATGAAGAAAACCCCACTGAAGCTGTACTGCCCCAAAAACAGCCTACAATGATAGAAGAAGAGGAGCCCACCCTAGAAGCAGTAAGAACACCACTAACGAAGATGAAGTCAGGGAAAGCAGCAGGCTCAGATGAGGTCTACAGCAGATATGATAAAAATGCTGGGTGAGATAAGGGAGAAATGGCTCCTGAGGGTACTAATAGCAGTGTGGAGAGAAAGGTGTATCCCAGATGACTGGAGAATAAGCATACTCATGCCAGTGTACAAGAACAAAGGGGTCATCCACAACTGTGCGCAGTACAGAGGCATCAAACTCCTATCACATTGCATGAAAGTTCTGGTGAGGGTGATTGATAAATGGATACGCAGAGTGCTAGAATGTAAGATGGGAGATGAGCAGTTCGGATTCAGATCAGGATGCAGCACAACTGACCCAATGTTTGCATTGAGACAGATACTTGAGAAGAAGCTAGGGATGAGGAGAGAGTCCAACTGGGCATTCCTAGACTTGGAGAGGGCATATGACAAGATCCCAAGAAAGCTGATCTGGCCAGTACTGCAGTGGTTTGAAGTCCCAGAAACATTGGTAGAATTAGTCCAGGCTTTGTACAAGGACCCAATGACTCAAGTAGAGTGTTTGGCCTCACAGAAAGGTTCCCAGCGGGAGTGGGTGTACAACAGGGTTCAGCTCTGAGCCCACTGCTGTTCATACTGGTGATGGACTACATTAGCAAACAGGTTGGAGGGGACAGATCAACAAAGCTGCTGTATGCAGACGATATGGCAGTACAGGCGGACTCTGAGCTAGAACTTCAGCAAAGGATAGGAGAATGGAATGCAAATCTGAAGGCACATGGAATGAAACTAAGCATAGATAAGATGGTGGTGATGGCAGCAAATTGGAAAAATCAGAAGAAGCTGAGAATAGAGATAGAAGGGAAGACAGGTGAATAACTAAACAGCTTCAAGTATCTGGGAGGGGTGGTTGAGGAGAAGGGTAGTCTGAATGAAGAAGTCAAAGCTAGAATTAGAGGGGCTGCAGCCAACTGGCATAGAGTATCAGGCGTGGTCTATGACAGAAGAATGACAAAGAAGCTGAAAAGTAAGGTGTACAAGACAGTGGTGCGACCAATACTACTGTATGGTACAGAAACCTGGGCAGTAAAGGCAGAACAGTTGAAGAAGCTAGAGGTGTTAGAAATTATGTGCCTGAGAAAGGTGGTAGGATGCACACTGTGGGACAGATGAAGAAATGATGACATAAGAGCAGAAGCCAAAGTAGCTCCAATTGCTGAAAAGATCAAAGAGTACAGATTACGGTGGTTTGGGCACATGTGTAGAAAAGCAGAAGACAATCTGGTGAGGGAGATTTGGGACAGACAGGAAGAAGGTAAGAGGAAGCGAGGGCATCCAGCAAAGAGGTAGATGGATTGTGTGAAAGAAGATCTGTGATAGTCAGGCATGAGTGTTAAAGATGGCAGGAGTATGGCACTGAATCAAGAGAGTTGGTGACAGTTAACATGATACCCCGACCCCATGTAGAAAAATGGGAAAAAGGGGACAGATAATGGTGATGATTGTTGTAGTTTCAAGGAGACATATCATTTCACTTTATTGCAATGATATAGCTATAGATACACATATACATATACATACACATATACATATATCTAGCTAAACCCTTAACAGATGAATCTTCCATCACCAAGATCCTATCTTTGTTATATATTTCTCTGTTCACAGCATATGGTAATTTTTCATCTTCCATGTTTAATGATTCATTCTTATTGTCCTTCTAGCCTTATCCAATAAAAATAATGTCATTGTTTAAAATCACAGTACCTGGGGTCCCTATTATTTAAACGAACATTCAATGTTTTGAAAGTCGCTTTGTCGACAGTTAAATGTTGAAAAGGCTAAATCCTGAACAAACAGAACAGCAATTTTTTTCCCAGGGAAAAAAATCACTGGGCTGCTTTCGGGACTTTGCCATTTCCTCCACTGTGGTGCAATCTCGGAGTTGGTATATTTAAGTAGGGTGTGTGTGGGGGGAATAGTCCCCCACATCGGGGGTGTGGAGGGCAAAGCCCCCCAATTTTTTATGCTTTGTACTACCAATAGGGAATTCAAAGTTTTGCTATCTATATACCAAGCTTGCTCAAATCAAACTAAGGTATGAAAAATCTCCTTGATTGTATATATGCCACTGTATAGAAATTTTCTGTCATTCGTGGATTATGTGTTTGTCATATAAAGAAATGGAGCTCTGATTGTACCTATGCCTCTGTACAGAAATGTTTTTGTCATTTGTTGTATTTGTATTTGTATTGTTATGTTAAGGAGCTTTTCTCCCCGGGCCTCTGCTGTAAATGGACCTTGTTCCAGCTGGACTTTTCCGGTAAACAAATGTAAAATAAATTTTAAAAATTTGTATTTCGTTTTTTTTTTTTTTTTTTTTTTTGTGGACCAGCGATTTTTTTCCCCTAGGAAAAAAAATCGCTGTACCATTTGTTCGGGATTTGGACTATTCGACATTTAGTTGTCGATAAAGCTACATTCGAAGCATTGAATGTTCACTTATTTAACAGGGAAGCAGTACCTATGATATAGATACCAAATGGCCAAAAATCTGGGCTTGCATTAATTAAGTCTGAGACTGATGTTTTTTGAAATATCCCCTTTTCAATCACGTATGGTGATCTTGGAGCTCTACCATATAAGTTTTTTGGGGGGGTGGCTTCACTCTGGAAATAAAAGTAAGTTTAAAGGAGAAAAGCACTGTTAAATATGTACTTTTTTCCCTGTGTTTCCAGGCTTATTTAGTCAGTATCTTGGGACCTGTTAATTGAAGTCTAAAGATTTCAGTAGGAAGCCATGCAATGCTTCTAACTTATGTGTCATAAGTGTCTTTGTGCTTTATGCCCTGATTAGCTGCCACGGGTCTTGTTAAATGCTTTCCTTTTCTTAATTATTTTCCTGTCTTTTTCTTACATTTGCTGGGTGTCAGTCTGTTCTGTTTTCTTTATCCTTTATAGTATGTTTAATTTTTCTCGGTGAATATCTGTATTGAAATAGTATAATACCAAATGGGACATTAAACAAAGGCCTCATCTGCTTGAATTAGTGGTAGCCCTAGTGGAGAAGATTCCACGGCACCCACTGAAAAGAACAGGGAAAGTTACTGTGTAGTGGAATGTAGTAGTTAAGTAGAAAAGCTATGAGTCTGTGAATCTGCACTAAATTGTTAGTGTTGGTGGATGTAGCAACAAGGTTGGTAAGATGAACATTACAACGGAAAGAATTGTGCGTTTGAAATTACACATTCTATCAGAATTCAGTAGGGATAGTAAAGCAAAATGGCATTTAAACACCAAATTTCTTGGGATCAACTAATCCTCATTTCCTTCTAGATGGCACAAAGCGAAACGAAGGAGCTATTTCGGTTTGGAAATGGTGCAATGGAACATCTGCCTTCTGTTCTTAATCATGTCAGTGGTGATTAACTGCCAGTCTTAATATGATTGTTTTCTCAGTAGTTGCATCCATAGAGCAGATGGATGCAGTGTGCAACAACGTACTGTGTGCCATTTCATAATCACCTCATGTACAATACTTCTGAAAGTTGCTATGCGCTTTCTGTGAAATCCCCATTTATGACAAGATTGGAAGTACAGGATGACTAATCATGCAGGACCAGAGCATTTTGCCACAAAGGCATTCTGAGTCCTTGCTATATAAAGAATGAAAGAAATCATAATTAATGTTAACAGCGTGATCAAGGTATAATTATTCATGGTTTTGGTGCTATAGAACATTTTATGATACACTCAGGGTAAAGCGTAAAGCATTTGACCATGCCATGGCTCACTTTTTCATTTCAGTTCAATGCAATTGTTGTAGCAGAGACCTACACAGCAGATAGGAACTACCCCACCTTACTTCCCTAGAATTCAATGACAGAAAATCTCATATAAGTCACATGCCCTAGCATTACATGCCAATGCAAACTTAAAAGAAAGATGCGCTGCTTGGATACTACTATGTATATTCTCAAACGCAAAAATGTACTGTAATAACTTTTTACATGTGCTTAACCCTTTTTTTAGCACATCTTGAAAAAAAAAACATTTGTCAGTGCTAAATTTATATTTCTGTTGTGCTCTGAATATTGAAAGTTTAGAAATTCAATAAAAAGAGGAGAAGCTATGTTTGGCAAAAGAAATGCTGTATCATCATTTTGGTGGTTTATTTTACTGTAATACTTGGGAATGCTGTCAAAAAATTGTTTTGATTACGAGTCAAGAAACACTGGTGAGATGATATATGTTCTACTGCTAAATTTAATGGCACAATGAATCTAAAAATATATTCAGGGGTTATATGAACTAATTTTAGAATATGTTGGAATATAACAGATGTTAGCATTTGATGTGGATTTAGCTAAATATCTGCTTTGCAAGATAAAGGTAACCATATTGAAAATTACAGAGGGTATTAGACTTACACAATATTCTTTGAGAATAAACAGCTTAAGTTCACTACACTGCTAGCTTTCAGGCAAAAGCCTGAAGGACAGTTGTATAAATGATTGTTGTTGTGTAATCAGCTGAAATATTTTACATCACAATCAAGAAGAACTTAATGACATTGCATATTATGTAAAATAAAGGGAGAAACAGACAAAAGTTTGCACTGAAAAATATAAAGAACTGACATAAGCAGAATCCATCAAAAATTACAAGGAAATTGAAGAAAATAAATAAAAGTTTGAAGGCAGTGCAATTACTGTATTTATTATCTCCCCTCCTCTCTAGATAACGTAAAGTACAAGCATATGACTTGTACCTCTGGGTTTCTATCCATATAATTGTATAATATTTATTTATTTACTCTTTACAGGGATTCATCTTTTTTAAGCTCTTTGCTCAAATACTGCAAATTCACTAAGTTCTTCACATAACAAAAAGCATTGAAATAAACAGCAAATAAACTTTACATGATTTTAGTGTAATATAGGGAATGAATCAGTACAAATATTTGCATGGGCAGTTTTTACATACCTATATATTTGTTTGTTAACCAGATGCATAGTGCAGTCTCTCAAAGATCTCTGTCAGCTACAAACTTGGCTACAATGGCAAGAACAAATTCACACGTGTATTACACGAAAGATGGTTTTGTCAAGTGCAGCTCTTTCTGCATGACTGGTTGATGGCCAAGATCATTGTTTTATGCTATTCTGGACTAACTGATTGTCAGTTATAGCATAAATACTATTGATTTCATGTTGCTCATAGACGCACAATTGTGGAACTAGTACCTACAACATAGGGGTTACAGAACGTGTTGCCTCCCTGCAAAAACAAGGAAAGTCAACTTTTTGCTATTATTTTTAAAGCTGTGAAGTTTCAGAATTTACAATGTAACTGTTTAGTGTACTTGATTCACTGGTGCATATGTTAACAGGAGAAACATCAGTTGTAGGGCATAAGCATTGGTCTGAGGTGTTAATATAGACATGTTCAAACATACCAAAAGGTTTAGCATTAGGGGGTTGCAATAAATGGATGAGTGTCTGTGTTAGTGTTAGAGTAAGGGCTAGGGAAGGGGTTAGAGTTAGTGCTGTGCAAGTGTGCTGTTGTATGTTGTATTTGTCTGAGCGTCTTATGTAGTGAGGGTGTTAAGAAAAGGCAAGGTGTAGGGGTGGGGTTAGAGTCAGGGTCAACGCAAGCATTATGGTTAAAATGCATTAGTAAGGTGGCGGGGGGGGCTAAGTGGTTGGTAGATTGATATCTTCAGATTATGACATTAAAGCATTGACACAACTGATGCAGTATCCTTGATGAAAAGTGAGTGCCCTGGTCAGTAATATCTCATTAGGGATACCCACTCTGGAGAATAACAGCATTGTTTCTCTAGCAATGGCCTTAGCACTATGTCTGGAAACTGTGTAGCCACCTCATGTATAAACTGTATCAAAAGTTCCAAAAGCATCATAAAAGTCATTCACAAACTGAGTTACTTTATATAATGTCTAGCTATGGAAAATATCAAGAACCAGAAATTATAAAGTCAAAAAACATAGAGTCTGATGTTTGCACTTAGTGCTGATATTAATTGAATAAGGGCATTTCATTCTCATAGATGTATATATATATATATATATATATATATATATATATACATACAATATATGTATACAACATATATATGGTTTACTATTATTTCGCCAAATTAAACAATAGTGAATTGCTACTAATTCGAAACAATAATGCAAAATTTATAATTTTGAATGCAAATAAAGCCAAACTCCGAAGTGGTGAATGTTCAAAATCGACATAATTCAAACATTCACCACACTTCCGGGAAGAGTATTACTGTGACTTGCACAGTAAAAAATGTGTTGAAGGGGGGAGAAGCCCCCATTCACCCCCCACCCCCCGCTACTTAAATATACAAACTCCAGGATCACACTATAGTGAGGGAAAGGGTACATTTCCCGATCCCTACTATAGTGAGATCAGCATCACAATATCGAACCTTACAACAGCAAAAGCTGCATTGCATTCACTGTTGTAAGGTTCAACATTGTGGCATTCATTTTTTCATTGTGCAAAACGGCACTTTTGCCCAAATATAAATCGCACCAAGTGTGATTGACAAAATGATGTACAGCATATATATATATATATATATATATATATATATATATATATATATATATAGATATATATTTTGATATATATATATATATATATATATATATATATATATATATATATATATATATATATATATATACGGGTCTACTTTACATGATCAACATCTCAAATGTTCGACTTTTATATGGCCGAGACCATATGATCGAACATTTGAAACATCGACCTTGTAAAGTAAACACCATAATACACCAAAAAAAAAAAACTAACTCTGTTTAGCAGGGGGACAAGTCCCCCTGCACCCCGATACCCCCCGCTACTTAAATATATCAACTCTGAAAACGCACTACATTGTGGTAATGGGAAATCTTCCCATTCTGCATTGTATGGAGATCTCCATTCAGATCAGTCATGCTTTTAAAAGGTCGATCATAAGGTCTCGGCCATATGAAAGTCAATCTTTTAAAAGTTCGACCATCTGAAGAGGACCTATATATATATATATGGATCCCCTTCACTTCACCGAAATGCTAGAAGACCGACACTCTACAGAAAGAGACGAGAAGACCGACGACTCAGATGACCGACAAGGTGAGAACCCGACGGACTCAGTAAGTGTGCGATAGAGTGAGGGATTTAGTGTTAGGGAGTGGACAGGTAAGTGTGCGATAGTGAGGGACTGTAGTTTTAGGGGCGGGTTAAGTGAGTTAGGGTTAGGGTGCGGGTAGGGTAAGTGTGCGATAGTGACGGACTATATGTTTAAGGGTGGGTTAAGTGAGTTAGGGTTAGGGTGCAGGTAGGGTGTGTGCGATAGTGATGGACTGTAGGTTTAGGGGTGGGTTAAGTGAGTTAGGGTTAGGTGCGGTAGGGTAAGTGTGCGGTTGTGTCGGACCTTAGGGTTAGGGTTTGGGTTAAGGTTAGTGCATGTATGGTTGTGTGTATTGTTGGTATTGTGTGTTGTCGGTCTTTTGGTGTTGGTGTTTTGTGTGTCGGCGTTGTGGCGTGTCGGTGTAGTGAAGGGGATCCATATATATATATATATATATATATATATATGTATGCTTTAACTGAGGGTTCTATAGACAGTTGAGACTGCTTATTATACAGACCTAGAAATTGAGAGATAGGAGCCCTTTTGCATAAAGTGATGCAATCAAACTGCTATTTTTTTATTGTAAGGATATTGTGGAGGACATCTCTAATTCATTTGTACTGCTAAAACTTGCCATTTAAGGCAATAGCATTTCCTTTTATAGATTAAATAAATATCTATATATTCTGTCATCTTTAGATTTCACTTATATTAATCATTGACGCGGCTGCCAAATGTTATTTTTTTTCTATAAAAATCCTAAGACCTTAAAAAGGAAACTCTTTATAAATCTTGGTAATTTGTAGAGTACTCGGGTTAAGATTTCTGAAATTCATGTATTTTTATTTATTTTTGGTTACATTTATATCGAGCTGCTGCTCTTGTTCAAGCTGATAGGTCACATAAAGCCTTTGGAAGTATTTATATGTCTATGTACTTGTTATTATTTGCACTTATTTCATATTAGCTGCTTTAGTGCAGAAGAATGCAATCAATAATATAAAGCTTAACTAAAGAAGAACTCAAATGGAACCTTGGCATAGCCATTGGTTATGATGTACTGTTTGGATTGAAGTTGTCCAGTACCATAGCCCAAAACTGATCAGTCACCAAGTTATGGATGGATCATGGCTACATATGGGATCCCTCAGTTCATCAGTTTCATTATAGGTGCCCAGTGGTTGATGGAATTGTTGTCTTGCAAATACCTAATGTCCAGCTGTAGGTTTTCATCTAGGGTAAAAGCTTGACTGGTGTAAATTAAAAGTTGTGTTAAACTGGAGCTGAGTAGCATGAACCAGTCCGTCTTTCCACATCTCATTTTTCAACCTGTTAAGCATCATGCATTCCAAAACTTTAGGTGCACAACAGAGAGGTCTGTAATTTGCATTATTGCTCATTTTATCTTTATTTTTATATATTTTTTTTATTACAAGCACAAGAGAAAGGTGCAAATGTAAAAAAGAAAATCACTGGAAAAACATGTAACAACACTGTAACAGTACAGTGGACATGAAGAAGATTTAAACCAAAAATACATAAAAACACGGTGGTATGAAGAAAACATGATCAAAGTAATATTCCATAAATAGTTCTTTAATCAGAATAAGGGCTTTCATCTCTCATTACATATTATCTGTACAGAGACCATCAGACTAACTATATAATAAAATGCTTTTGCATAAGCAACAAGCTATCACATAATGCTATTGATCGATCAATAAATGTAATGCTATTATAAAATATTATAACAAATAAAATAAACACATTTTATATCTATATATTAACTCTTTCCCCTTCAAGTAAGTTAAAACTGGCACTAAATGGAAGTACAGGTGCCTAGCCGAATCTTTCACTGGTATTATCTATATACTCAAAATAAATCCTTTTCTCTCCATCTAGCTTCATCAGTCATGGGATCATTAAAATTTAATACAGATCTATTCAAATTTGCACAGTAATTGTTATTGTTATAAAGGTCACTAAATCCACTTTTATTTTTAATGTCATGCATAAAATATGAAATAAATTATTGAGGAATTATTGCATTTTATTAATAAATGGAGAAAAACATGAAAGAATATAACGAGTTTAAACAACATTTATCAAAAATAACTAGTACAAACTAATGTCACTTTAAATTCTTTTCAGGTAACATATTCAGACATGTAGCAGAAGCACCGCAATTTAATTGCACTAATACTCTCTGCCAGTATATTTCTCCAGGTGTGTTCACTTTTAATTCAGAATATATCATTTATGTTGCAATCATGTTAAGGATGTCACTCACTTTATATAGGAAAAGCAATAAGACAGTTGGGGAATCTGATTTACTAGTATGAATTCTTAGGTTTCTCAAGTCAACTCTCTAATCCAGTTAAACCATTTTCTAACTGCCTTTGAGTAATCAGTTTTAAGACAAAATGACCCAATGTTTCAGTATGTTTAGTCACCTTGCAACAGACATTTTTTTTTCTATGTGATATTGCAGTAATTTATAGCATGATCTCTCTCTCTCAAGCACTGAAAACAGTACATTGAAGCTGATGTCAAAACGGTCACAACTTACATAGATTAAAATGAGGACTATATTTCACCTTATAGGTCTATCTGCAATTAGAGACTATTATACTTGATGTTGGTCAAATACATATACTTTGTACTGGTGCATTTCTTTTGTTTAACTGACATATATCTGGTAAATTTAATTCACCTGCTAAGCCTTTATAATCACTGATTATAGAGTAAAAAGTATATTTTAGTTCTGCAAAATCTTTGATTTTTTTTTTTTTTTTGGTGGGTGAAGTATATCAATGTCAAGCAAATGCAATATTTGATCATGACATAGTAACTTCATTAAAAGCTAGACAACTGTTTGCATGTTACCTTAGGCATTTTATCCTTGAGAGACTTTAACTGAAATTCCTTGGGCTGGAATTGTAATATTCTGAACTTTTGTAATACTAATAAGTCAAATGTTGCCTGACTGCAATGGGAAGAATAAAAGGAAAACATTTCAAACTGAAAACTGGCAACAGACTAACTTTAACTGCAACAGATGGGTAAAATACTGTTGCCTAGCTACCATTAAGTCACCAAAATAATGCACTAACTGCAGGTGATATAAAGGCTCATCAAAGTTTGAGCTTACTCTCACTTGGAAAACAGACTGTATCTTTTGTCCTTTACAGTACCGGTAAACCTGCTTTGCTGCTTCCAGGTTTGATTAGAGTTCATCAAATCCACAATCCTAAATAAATAGGAAAATACAGGACATCTGAATCAGATTTCTGTCTAAGTTATAGATTTTCCAAATCCAAACATCAGCTCAAACAGGAAGGAAAAAGTAGCAGTCATGGTGCAATACACCTAGGAAGTTAGTGTTTCAAACCAAAACAGAAGTTTTCTCTCATTTAAAAGAACTGCTTAGAATATATAGAGAAGCCCAATCTTTCATGAGGCAATACAACTTTGGACACGAAGCAGTGAGCTGGAAATGAAGGGCTGACAGGGATTCCCAGATAGAATCAAATGGATTGTTGGTCTCTTGCCTAGCCCAGGGATACTACCCAGCATCCATTCCACTGGAATGAATGGGTCAGTTGTTTGAATGCAGAGAAGCGACTGAGCAAAATCTAGAGGGAAGCAAAATATGCATATTTTTTTACTTTATTTAACATTTGTTTACCAGGATAGTCCAGCTGAGATGCCATGCATGCAACATTTAAGCTGAGGCCCAGGGAGAAAAGCTCCACACATCATCACTATCATCAACCTCCTTTTCCCTATTTTCTGCATATTCTCTGGGTGTCCACATCCAAACTCCCCACATCCCCACATCTGAACTACACAGAATCTTTCCTCTTTTAAGACTTTGCTCCATTCATATCTCTACTATCTGGGAATGCTCCTGCTCTTACCCCTTTTAACTTCCACCCTATTAGTCATATTCCCACTCCCACTGTCATTTCCTTTAAGATTCTACTCTCTAAATTCTACCCAACTCTCAACCTGCCTTTTCTCCTCCTTCAGCTTTTCTTTTACTTACTCTCTTTAATACCCTAGCTTGGGTAGGCATCTGCCTCCCACACAAGACAAAATGCCTATTCTCTCTTTATGGCTCTGTACTACTTTATTATATACCAAAAATCTTATTGCTACTACTGTAACTAAATCAATCACTTTCTATTAATTTGTATAACATTTTGTATTAACTAATGCTGAGTTTGTTTTTGTAATATACTGTATTAACTCTGTATTATTTCTTGCTGATATTTTTGTATGTATATACTTTGGAACTTTTCTCCCCGGGCCTCCATTGAAAAAGGGCTCACTTTGACCCAATGGGCTTTCCTGGTTAACAAACTGCAAATAAATAAATAAGTAAAAATGTCAATGGTCACAATCTCTCTCCAATAACACTCTCCTTCCTTCTTCAACAGTCATGCCAGACTGTTGCAGGTCTTCTCTCACACAATCCATCCATCTCTTTGCTGTATGACCTTATTTCCTCTTGCCTACTTCCTGTCTGTTTCAAATCTTCTTTAATAGTTTGTCTTCCACTTCTCTGCACATGTGCCTAAACCACCATCATCTGGTCATTTTGACCTTCTCTGCAATTGGAGCTGCTTTGGCTTCTGCTCTGATGTTCTGCATCTGTCCCATTGTGTGCATCCTGTCACTCATCGCAGGCACTTCACCTCCATCACTTCTAGTTTCCTCAGCTGAACTGTCTTTACTGCCTAAGTTTCTGAACCATACAGGAGCACTGCTCACACCTTACTTTTCAGCTTCTTAACATTCAGCCATCATATACTATCCATTCCACTCTGTTTCAATTTAATGCAGTCCCTCTAATTCCAACTCTGATCTCCTCATTCCAACCATACCTCTCAACCTCTTAGATCAAGAGATCTGGACAAAGCCATGCATAAAAGTGAGACAAAGGGCCAAAAAGATGGACAGCTTTTAAATATTGCTCTTAAAAACTTATAAATTTGGTAGAATAACAGGTTTTGCATTAGCATGAATTTTCTGAAGGGTATGAAGTCTGAAACTCAAATGTCTGCCATTATTTTCCAACTTCAGTCTTTAATGATTTGCCGCTAATTTGCCAGAAAACCACAATTTTATGAAAAACAGACCAAAGATATGAGGCAAAAATCTGGACATTCTGCAAAAATCTGTACAGTTGAGAGGTATGATTCCAACTTCCCTTCTCCTCAACCATCCCTCCCAAGTACTTGAGGCTGTTAACCTGCTCCACTATTTTCCTTTCTATCTCAGTTCTTAGCATCTTCTGATATCCCCATTTGCTTTCATTACAACTATCTTATCTGTATTCAATTTCATACCATGTGCCTTCAAGTGTTGCATTCCATTCCCTTATCCTTTGATGAATTTCTTGCTCAGAGTCTGCCTGTAATGCAACATCTTCTGCATAGAGCAACTTTGTTGATTGGTCCCCTACAACCTGTTATGTACTTCATCACCAGTATGAACTGCAGTGGGCTCAGAGCTGAAACCTGATGGACACCCACTCCTACATGAGACTTCATACCTAAGAAACTGGGTCCTTGTACATAGCCTGCTCTAATTGTATCAATCTTTTTCTGACTTTGAACCATCACAGGACCTCCAAAATCATCATTCCTGGAACCTTGTCATATGTTTTTGCTAAGTCTATAAATACCCAACTGGACTTTCTATTCATCTCTAGTTTCTTCTTAACTATCTGTCTCACTGCAAACACTGGGTCAGTTGAACTACATCCTGATCTGAATTCAAACTGCCCATCTTCCTTCTTACTTTTCATCTCTCTGCAGATTCATTTACAAATCACCATCTCTAGCATTTTCATGTAGTGTGTGAGGAGTTTGATACTGCTGCACTGACTACAGCTGTGGGTGTCACCTTTGTTCGTGTACACTGGTATTAGAATGCTTATTTTCCAGTCATCTGGTATACACCTTTCTCTCCACTCTGCTATGAGTACCCTCAGGTGACATTGCACTCCTATCTCACCAAACATCTTGATCATGTCTGCTGTTTCCTTATCTGACCAAGCTGTTTTCTCTGACTTCATTTTCTTTAGTAATGCTCTTACTTTTAGAGTACGCTCCTTACCTTCTTTCACATTAGGAGGTGTTTAGGGCAGTACAGCTTCTGTGGGATTCTCTTCATATTGAAGCTGTTAGAAGTACTCCTTCATCTGCATTTGGTGTCCTTTGCACTAGTGAGCAGGTTGTTGCTGTTCTTACTTCTAGGGTGCACTCCTCACCTTCTTTCACATTAAGAGTTTTTTTGGGGCAGTACAGCTTCTGTGGGGTTTTCTTCATTCTGAAGCTGCTAGAAGTACTCCTTCCATCTGCACTTGGTGTCCTTTGGACTAATAAGCAGGTTGTTGATGGAATCTCTTATGAAGGGTGTCTATTTTCTTCATCTTTTTGTCTTTGGCCCGAAACCTGATAGAGTTTCTTTGTGCCATCTTCTGAGTCACTTTGCGGAAGCTGATGCCTTGTTCATTGCTATTTCAACTACTTGTCTTCGCCATACCTCTCAACTGTCCAGATTTTCATAGAATATCTAGATTTTTGCTTCATATTTTTGGTCTGTTTCTCAAAAAATATGCGTGGTTTTCTGGCAAATTACTGAGAACTGAAGTCACTACATAATGACATACATTTGAGTTTCAGACTTCATATCCTTTAGAAAAATGCATGCTAATACAAACCATATTATTCTAGCAAATTTCAATGTTTATAAGAATAATATTTAAAATCTGTTCCTATGTTTGGGCCTTTGCCCCCCCCCGCCATTTAAGCTTTGTCTAGATTTCTTGCGCTAAGAGGTTTAGTGATATGCCCTTAGCCTCTTTGTTAGCCATCCAGTATTCTTTCTTATCCTGCAGCATTTTTCTATACTCCACCTACCTTTTACTGCACTTCTTCTTTCTTCTGATGACTTCCTGGACTTCTGCATTGCATCAGCAACTTTCCTTACATAGCTTGCTTCCATACCTGGCTAGGCCACATATCTGTTCTGTAGTACTCACACATGATTTTTTAAGATGCTATCATTCTTCTTTAACTCCACACATTTCCTCTTCTTTCTGAGGCACTAAAGCCCTGAGCAATTTTTGAACAACTGTGTTTTCTCACCAGTCAACATCAGGTCTTCAGCCTAGTGTCTGTTGAATTTAGAGCCTTCTTTGACCACAGCTTGTAGCTGATTGTGGCAACTAGTGGTTTATGCTGTAGGCTGACTGTTTTACTGGATATGACTTTACAATAGCTGATTATACCCTGAGTTGCATGTTGGCCACCGTTGTATGTGATTTTGTGACTGTCTTTCTTGCTAAATCATGTGCTGGCCACCATCAAGCCATTTCCCAGACAGAAGTCTAGAATGGCCTCTCCTTCATTATTCCTGTTGCCCAAGCCATGTGGACCTTGCCAGTCCTTATATGCTGTTCTTGAACAATATGTGCATTTAGTTCATGTTGTCCTGAGATGTCTAAATGTACCATCTTCTTCAGTCCCCTAGCCTTACATTGGAGTCTGAGTGTCATTAGTCTGTCACTAATTATGCTGACATTAACTCATGCCCTGAGCATCCACAGCGCCTCTGTGCTGGTCCTGTGGTTTAGGCTGCTTGTTTTTGCCTCCCGTAATCCATCCTGGGTGCTCTCTCCTTGCTTTAAACACAAAAGGAATACCTCCAGCCATCACCTGAAGACACCCTGAATTGGCCATCTTGCCTGGTACGTAGAAAAATGCTACTGAGAAGATGCCACCCAACAAGATTGTGTAAATTAATCCATCCTGGGTGCTCCCTCCCTGCTTTAAATGCAGAAGGAATACCTCCAGCCGTCACCTAGAGACACCCTGAATTGGCCAGCTTGCCTGGTACTTAGAGAAATACTACTGAGAAGACCCCCCCAACAAGATTGTGTAAATGAATCCATCCTGGGTGCTCCCTCCCTGCTATAAAAGCAAAAGGAATACCTCCGGCCATCACCTGAAAACACCCTGAATTGGCCAGCTTGCCTAGTCCTTAGACAAATACTACTGAGATGACCCCCCCAACAAGATTGTGTAAATTAATCCATCCTGGGTGCTCCCTCCCTGCTTTAAACACAAAAGGAATACCTCTGGCCATCACCTGAAGACACCCTGAATTGGCCAGCTTGCCTGATACTTAGCAAAATACTACTGAGAAGAACCCCCCCCCAACAAGATTGTGTAAATATATGTTGCTTAACACTAATTAAATGTAGACTTGATGTACTATCTATAGAGTTAATCTGCCCTCCCGTGTGTGCGTTCTAGCAGCCTACCACAAAGCATTTGCCCTCTCCCCCCTCCTGTTATCACTACCCTAGAATATATTTAAACCTAAGACTGGTCCAACTATCCTTGCTGTTTGCTATCTCCTTCTACCATTAGGTGGCAGCATCTACCAATATAAATCCTAGATATTCTTTATAATCCCAACAAGTTTTATTTTTTCACAAACAGTTGGTTATAAGTTAATATCCTTATACTGTAAATATCTTCTCCCCCCTGCTAAACCACCCTCTGTAAAGGCAGCCTTCATTTTCTGGCTGGAAATATTTAGCTCATACCTTCCAACTACAGCCTTTAAACTGCTCTTTGCTGATACTTTTTCTGCCATACTCACCCCTATTAAGTCCTCCACCTCCTGGAACTGTTCTTCCTACCAACTTTCCACCCCTTTAGTCCCTCCTACCTTCTACTCCTCTAGTCCAATCACTTTTCCTCCACCTATCCCCTGCCCCATAGCTAGTTTCCTCCTGGTGTTTACTTATGTCTCCCACAGACTGTGGTGCCATTTTTAACTCCGGCCCTGAGCATCCACAGCTCCTCTGTGCTGGTCCTGCAGTTTAGGCTGCTTGTTTTCACCTCCCGGTAGGTCTTTTCAACATATCTGTCTATCATGTGCAAGCCTCTAAGCAACTATTGTGCTACACGCCTCATTTTTTACTTGTAACGGTGTTTTAGGGTTATAGATGGCCTTGTGCTGATGGCTATCACTCCAATGCAATGTTTGTAACTGTGTTGTATGGTTATTCTTGGCCACGTGCTGACGGCTTCATTTATCTGTGACCTACATGTGTTTTTGACCTCTGCAAGCTGCTTTTGGGATGAGTGGCACTCTTTTCTACACTGACTAATGCTGCATTCATTTTGTATGGGTACAAGGGGCTTGACTGAATACTGTTGGCTTGTCACGACCAGAAACCTGGTGTAATGATGTCCTGTTCAAAGGATGCCAACCAAAGTGCATCACTGAATGCTGGATAGCCTCTTAAGGTGGAATGACAATCCCCCTTCAAGTCTTCCACTCAAAATCAGGTTTAGCAGCCATTTTTCTTTCCATATGTAACTATAAGGGCTCCGCACAGCTTCTACACGGTTTTGGGGACCATTTTGCCCTATATAATGTACTGTTTGACTGCTTGCTTTGTACTGTGTAATTTGCCCTTTGCTTAGGTTAATTACTGGGTTAGCAGCTGTAAGCTGATTTTTGGGATGAGTGGGTCTCTCTTTATGTTGTTGCCAGCTGCATTACTTTAGTCTGAGTATACAGGGGTCGACTGTTGCACTTTGCTGGCCTAGTCTGCTCTCCAGATGTCCTATTAAAAGGACGCCAATAAATATATATCGTTGAAGGCCTTTATTTCTCTTTCAAGGTGGATCAATGGTCCTACTAGAGCCTTTAGCTTAATTACTGGCTTAGCAGCTATTTTTCTTTTCTTTTTGTCTCTATATGGGCACCACATGGCTTTTATATTGTTCTAAAAACTGTTTTGAAAACTGTTCAGTACAAGTTATTGCACAGCATGAACATATCGTAGCTTACTGTGTTAGCCTGTTGAATGCTATATATTGCACTGTTTAGAGATTTTATAGTATTACTTTATCATTTACCCCTTGCTTTCTGCTGCTTATATTTGGCTCTACTGCTGTATAATCCTGTCCTCTCAGACGGACTAGGGTCACTGATAGCATGCTGAACTGCTGAATGAATGTTTTGTTCTTTTTATAGGAGCCTATATTGCCTAACTTGTATTGTTCATAGCATAATGTCTGCTGCTTTCCATTGTTTATCCCCTAAACCTAAGCTTCCTCTACATACTTGCTCTTGCCTCATCTAACCATAGCCTCTCTCTACTACTGTGCTTTGTTACACCCTCCCTACTTCTCTAAACATCCCTTACCTTCTACCTTTACCCTCTACATCTGTAATATTAACTAACTCAGTGTTGTCTCCCTCTCCTCTACAGTAATCCAGCCTGGGTGTTCCCTCCCTGCTTTAAACACCAAAGGAATACCTCCGGCCATCACCTGAAGACACCCTGAATTGCCCAGCTTGCCTGGTACTTAGAAAAATACTACTGAGAATACCCCCCCCCCCCCAACAAGATTATGTAAATGTATGTTGCTTAACACTAATTAAATGTAGACTTGATGTAATATCTATAGAGTTAATCTGCCCTCCCGTGTGTGCGTTCTAGCAGCCTACCGCAGACCGTTTGCCCTCTCCCCCTCCTGTTATCACTACCCTAGAATATATTTAAACCTATGACTGGTCCAACTATCCCTGTTGTTTGCTATCTCCTTCTACCATTAGGTGGCAGCATCTACCAATATAAATCCTAGATATTCTTTATAATCCCAACAAGTTTTATTTTTTCACAAACAGTTGGTTATGAGTTAATATCCTTAGACTGTAAATATCTTCTCCCCCCTGCTAAATCACCCTCTGTAAAGGCAGCCTTCATTTTCTGGCTGGAAATATTTAGCTCATACCTTCCAACTACAGCCTTTAAACTGCTCTTTGCTGATACTTTTTCTGCCATACTCACCTCTATTAAGCCCTCCCCCTCCGTTCACACCACGGGCTCACTATGCTCCCCTACTCTGCCCCCCAATTCCCACCCGCCCCAGTACTCCTAGCTTTATTCCTATTTAACCCACCCTCCTAGCCTAATTACCTGATACCAGCTCCCCCCTTATTACTCCTCCCACCAATAGCCATCCTTCTTAAACTGTACTCCACCCAATAATTATAGTTCCCTCCTCTTTCCTTAAATCTCTAGAATACCTCCATCACTATTTAAACCCTTTCTTCTTCATAGCCTTCTCTATTTTCCTAACCTCTCATACCACTCTCTTTGCTCCAACATGCTCTCCTCAAGTTATCACACCCTCCAGTCCCACAGCCTCCTCTTTCTGTTCCTACTTCCCTTATACTATGCTAACTCATATTCCACCTATGCTTGTCCAATATAACCTACAAAGACCACTACTATACAAACCTACCTTCCCCCCACTCTTACTCCCGTTTCCACTCTATCTCCTTTTCTCCCATTCAGCCCAACCCTCTGCACCTATTCCACCCTAAACTCTTCTCCTCTAAAGTCAAGATACTGTCACCTGCTCCAATCTACAATCTACCAAAATGTATGCATGGCAGATCAATATGGCTAAAGTATATCTCCTTCAACAACCTAGTCCAAGCTGGTGATATCCATAATAACCCTGGTCCTACATCCTTTATTAACAACACTCATCCCTTACCCTCTTCCTCCTATCTCAACACTCTAAAGATTTTTACAATTAATGCACAAAGTCTAAACAACAAAGTACACCAATTTCAAGCTTGGTTAAGCCATAACCAACCAGATATCTTAGCCATCTCTGAAACCTGTCTCAAGCCCTTTATCTCCAACTCTGAGATTCTCCCCCTAGGATTTTATTGTCTCAGAAATAACTGACTAAATAAAAAAGGTGGAGGCACTGCCCTAGTCTACTCCATCCTTCTTACCTTAACTCCCCTCCAAATTCCAATTCCTCAATTCCAGAACACTGAACTAACTGCTGGAATTCTAAAACTAAATAAACATAAAAATATCTGCATCATTGCCCTATATATCTCACCTGGTAACAATATCTCTACACTCAAAAATATTCTCCTTTGGGCCTCTACTGAAATTAACTATGAAACTTACATCCTTGGTGATGTGAATATTGACTGGAATAAAATCAATTGCCCCTGTCCCTCCCTATCCATTAACCTCTATAACTTCACTCAAATAATCCTCTCCATCACTCAACCTAACAAAATAAACCCTCCCGAATCCACTATAGATTGGATCCTAGTCTCAGATCCAAATAAAATAACCAATTCTGGCACAATTTCTGATACCTTTAGCGACCACCTTCCAGCCTTCATGCATCGCTCAACTAGTTCCTCCCCACACCAGCATCAGTACATTCAAACTCGTAACCTCAGTAGCTTCAACCCAACTACTTTCTCAAATACTTTCAAGCAAATGAACTGGCAAATTCTAAACATCCTTCCTTTTGACAAGGCTATAGAATACTTCAACGCTGTCTTCCTTGATACTTTAAACTCACTAGCCCCACTAAGAAACAAAAGGATAAAAACTAAAACTGCTCCTTGGCTATCCAAAGAGACAAAACAGATTATGCACCACAGAGACAAACTATGGAAGCTTTACCAAAACAATAAACTGGACAATACCTTGCTCCAATATAAACAGCTCCGCAACCGTGCAAAATGACTAATCACCAAAACAAAAAATCCTACTATATCAAACTTCAGTCCAATAACAATAAAAACCCCAAAAAATTCTGGAACTCAGTAAATTCACTCCTCAATCTAGGCTCCAAGAATAATCCCTGTCCTGACCCAAGTAAATCTGATCTCGAACTAGGCTCTGAATTTAACTCATTTTTCATAGATACTATTACTACCCTCACCAAGATATTTCCCAATAATAACCCAACTGCTCTACACTCTCCCCTTCTAACTCACCTCATCTGTTTGAACTCAAACTCATCTCCACTAACTTTATAAAAAAACTTTTGTCCAAACTTAAACCTTGCTCTAATGCTCCTGACAATATTCCCTCTTCCTTCCTAAAATGTGCTGCTGATGGCATTGCACTCCTAATCAGATTCATTATCAACCGATCCATAAAATAATCATACATCCCCAAACTCTGGCACTCAGCTTATATTCTTCCTCTTCATAAAGGAGGCAAAAATACCAGCATCTCAAACTTTTGCCCCATTGCTTTGCTCTCACCAATCTCCAAAATCCCAGAAAAATGCATCCACCTCCAACTTATGCCTTTCCTGGCCAAAACAATCTTCTCACTCCTACCCAGCATGGCTTCCATCCAGGCCATAGCACAATAACTGCACTACTCTCTTTCCTAGAAACTGTTAATCAAGCTCGAGATTCAGGACACTTAGTTTCTACTGTTTTACTCGATCTGTCTACAGCCTTTGATACTGTTTCCCACAAGCACCTTCTCTGTCATCTCTCAAACCTTAATCTCTCACATAATGCTTTATCCTGGTTCTCCAGCTATCTATCAGACAGATCACAGGCAGTCAAATGGAAGAACTCCATCTCTTCCTTCCTACCTACCCCAACTGGCGTACCACAGGGATCCATCCTTGGGCCAATGCTTTTTAACATCTTCAATAACTTTCACACTGCTATTCCTGATGCTAAAATCATTCAATACGCAGACAATTCAACTAGTCTGCTCTGCCTCAAACCTCTCTGAATTGCTGACTAAAACCCAGACTGTCTTCTCAACAACTGAAAACTGGATGTGCCAAAACCACCTCTCTCTCAATGCAAATAAATCAAAGATTCTACTATTCCCTCCCACAAAGACCCTCTCCTATGATAAAAACAACTTCAAAGTCTATAGTCAAACAAACTCACCTATAGAAGTAGTCCCCTCTGCCAAACTATTTGGCATTACTGTAGATGAACACCTCAAGTTTGATATTCATATTCAACAAAATATTAAGAAAACCCACCAAAAGCTAGGTATGCTGTATAAGAATAATCGCTTTCTCTCCAACTCTACCAGGCAAACTCTGGCCTTGACTTATCTTCTTCCTTCCTTATTATACGGAGCCCCTCTCCTAACCAACCTGTCCTCCTCTATCACCTCTAAACTTGAAAACTGCTACAACAAAATCTCTAAATTTGCCTCTAAATCTAAAAATACCACTCACCACTGCCTAACCCTACAATCCCTGAATTGGCTTGAACTCCCAAACTACCTAGACTATCTCCAACTCACTACTGCACATAGACTCATATTTCACCCAACAAAATGTCCCGCTCTAACTAACATCCTTCCACCTTATACACCCAACAGAGCTGTCAGGCCTTAAAATCAGAACTTAATTACTATCCATAAACCTAAATGTCCTGCTGGCCAACTTCTCCTATCTTTCTGACTAGGCAAAAAATGGAATTCCCTTCCCTCCACACTAAAAACCATACCAAACTCAGAAAACTTCAAAACCCAACTATTCAAACACCTGTCCACTAAATGGAAATGTACCTGCCTTCACCCAGCCTAATCCAAGGGGGTTCTCACTCTGGTTCCCAAACTCTACAACTCTCATAGTTATCTTCCTATGACCTATCTAAGCTCTCAACAATTTCTATAGCTTCTCTCTAAGCTCTCACCTGCTACAGCTACCCTCACACAGCCCAACCCTGTAAATATTGTAAATGGCATTCTACTGTTGATGTATGTATGTAAAGTGTATTTACATTTTCTTAAAAGGTTTGTATGTAAACTGTTTCCACACCTAAACCATATCCGTTTTCCTCAAATGAAACTGTATGATTCCTACCTTCAGGCTTAATGAATTTAACTATGCATGATACTGAATTCATTTATGAGTAACTATTCTACATAAGATCTTTAATATTAATTATCATTTGTATCTAAATTGTATAATGCATCTTGGAGCTTTTCTCCCCAGGCCTCCACTGAAAATGGGTCAACTCAGCCTAGTGGACTTCCCCGGTAATCAAATTGCAAATAAATAAAAATAAATAAATAAATCCCTCACTGGTTTCTGAAACCCTTCCTTCACCAAAATGTTCCCATGATATGTACTCTGTCCTCTTCCTGAGTAGTATATTCTGTATCCAAATCCAAGTGGCTTTACTGCATGGCCCTTCCATCATCTCTTCAGGATACAAATGATGTCCAGCCTTCTCATGCCATCCAATTCAGTGAACCTACATTGAGTATAGTAATCCTTAGTAGATATTTGGTAATTTCATTGGTTTTACATCCAGCCCAGGTAACGTTAGGCAGCTAGTAATCAGGGCTGCTCATAAACACCATACACTGTTAGCATGGGCCCCTGGCATAGGTCAGACAGGCACTGTCCTCAGTCAGGGTATCACTGGCAAATACAGTATCAGTCAACAAACAAATCACCTGGAGCCACTTTTTAGACTGTCGGGTGGCTAGCCCTGGCATAGAATGCAATCTGTGATCCATGTTTCCTTATCTAGAGGATACTATGCACCAGAGGTGATGCCTAAAGTGATGGAGCTTATGATGTCCCTTCCTTAGGCTAGTGATTAAGGGGGACACTGGTGAGGGATGTTCACTCGGAGCAAAAATAGATACACACAGTATTTCCAGGTGAAGCTCTCTGCATCAAGCACAATTTCCCTTAAGAGCATACAGGGAACACACTCCATCCTGGGGCTGGATTTCCCTTTCTCTCTCCAGGCCCCAAATAAGACTATCACAACTACAGAGTTGAGTCCTCAACTGTGTGTTCCAAGCCAAGTTCTCCAACACCATCTATGTGAAACCAGTGCTCTGTGTCCCTGCTCCAAGTAGCTGACACATACAAACTCTTTGAGATTTGATTTTCACACACACACACACACACACACACACACACACACACACACACACACACACACACGTGTACACACACACACACACACACACACACACACACACACACACACACACGCACCTGGAAAAGGCTGGAACAGATTTACCAGATATGCCCCCTCTGCCCAGACTATAAGGTAGATGCTGCTACCAGGACACTCCAAAGCCAGCTACTCTAAAGCTCTTACCAGGATATTTAATTATACTTAGCAAAATTAATACCAATACAATGGTAGTGTTTAACCAAAGCAGCAAGTCTGTCAGAAGTGGCTGCAGTGTCACCAGATAAATATAAGTACTCTCAAAGGTTAAATATTTCCTAAAAAGACCAGTCATAATGAAAAGTTTAAATATTTTTAATAATAAACAATAAAAAACATGAAAATACTAAATTTCTATTTACAATAAACACCAGTGTTTCAATCACAGGAAATATTATAAATAACACAGATGGATAGATTCACACAGATACAGAAAAACAGTACTTAACTAATCTCACTATATTTTCCTGACTGATCTAAAGAATTACTATTCCCTAGTTATTTACTAAAGCAAGGCAAGATGAAGTGGGTGAGTAGTCTTTCTTCGTGTGAAGTTTCGCAAACAGACTGCCCCAAGATGTCTGTCTCGTTTAGTATTAAAACATCATTTCAGTGCTGAATTACAGAATGACATCACATGCATCTGGACATCTGACTTCTGGTTCCCACACTAACCCCTTTACTAGAATCTAGCACATATGTGTCATAATACACACATATAGAGCTTTGCTACAATGTGTTATAGCATCTGGAAGCTATAAAACCATTTCAACAACTTACACTCTTCCAGGGTAGCAAATAGTTCACCCTAAGGACAATACAGTAGGATTCCTAGTACTGGTTTTCACAGACATTTCATCTCTGGCTGCAGTCAGAACTGTAAGATACAATCTTTATGGCCTAAACCAGATAATTTAATTTCAGACTATTTTTCAAAGTTAGCTGGACTAAGATTAACCTATTCTCTACCAGTATCCTCTGTTACAATATATTAATTTTAACAGTCACAATGTAGTCTGACATACAGGTGTATTCTTTTCTGTCCAGCAGGACCCACTGTTGATACATTTCATAGGTTCATAGGTAGATACTAGGCTATAGACCCAATGGCCTAATAAGCCTAGCCAACAAGGTTCCCTGGCTTACGCCACATAAAGTTATTGTCCTGTGCCCCTGTCAAGCAGAGCCACAGAAGTGATCCCTGGGGTGTATTTCCTATTTCCCATCCACTCATCAAGATTTTTCTTGAAGAGTACCAGTGAGGAACTTTGCTTGACATAGATGGGTAGCTTATTCCAGAGTATGGGAAGTCTCTGGGACGGGAATCTATCCCTCCAGCATGTCCTGCTTATTGTTCTGACAAGGTTTAGGTCCCTGGAGTGTGTAACTTGGAGGGACTGGGGTTTTTTTAGGTGTAGCATGTCCAACAGCTCTGGGTTTGACATAGCTTTATATGTTAGGCAGAGATCACCTCGGAGTAGGCGATATGCTACCAAATAAAGCTGGAGTTTTTTGAGATGGTTAGTGTAGAGCATCTGTTTGAGGCCAGTAATCCTCTTTGTGAGGTACTTCTGTGGACTTTCCAGCTGCTGCAGATATCTTGTGAGGTACATTCCAAAAGGGTCATTGTAGTCTATAGTGGGTCTGAGTGTCTAGTAGAGGGGAACAATGACCTCTTTTTTTCCTGGATGAGAACCCTTTTGTGATGAGATGTTCCATGTACAAGGATTTCCTCACTACTGTGGTGATGTGATTATCAAAGGAGAGACTACTGTCCACCTGGGTCCCAAGGTCACTTATCACAGATTCGGTGTTAAGTAGACTGCCGCCTATGTGGTAGTTCATGGGTACAGAGTTTTTATCAAAGGGGATGATGATGCACTTTTTGGCATTGAGCTTGAGGCCATGGCTCTGACACCAGGCATCTGTCTCAGTAAAGCCCTTATGTAGGATGTCCACATCCCCTGGGGACTCAACTGTCACTCCTAGTTTGCAGTCCTCTGCAAACTTTGTTATCCAAAGGCCTTCTGTGTTATCCTGTGCTTCAAAGAAGTAGATACCAAACAGGAGAGGTCCCAGGACTGAACCCTGTGGAACTCCGCTTGTCACTGGTTTGAATTCAGATTTGGAGTCTGAAACTTTTACAGTGTGGGTTCTGTCAGTGAGCCATTTGGCAACCCATCTTGTGACATAGGGATTTATACCTAGTTTAGTGAGTTTAGCTATAATTCCAGAATAGGTGATGTTTTCAAAAGGCTTAGCAAGGTCAAGATAGGCTGTGTAAACCACCTTACCCTTGTCTACGGCTTTGGTGACTGCCTCAGAGAAGTCGATCATGTTCAGGAGGCATGATCTGCCTTTCACAAACCTGAACTGGGTGGGGTCTAGAGTTTGGAGGTTACGAATGTCTTTGTTTATGAGATCCATGATGATACGTTCCATGGCATTACATACCAGGCTCGTCAGGCTAGTAGGGCAATAGTTCCCAGGATCAGTGGTGGCTCCCCCTTTGTGGAGTGGGATAACTGTTGCTGTGCGCCATTCAGTGGGCACAAAGCCTGATGTGAGACTCTGATTGAACATGGTGCTTAGGTGGGGAGCCAGTTCATTCTGAAGTTCATGTAAAACGCAGCCTGGGATTTTGTCCGGTCCCATGCATGCTGTGTTTTTGGTGTTAGAGAGTGCAGCCTTTACCTGCATAGTTGTGATTACAGGGACTCTGCATTCTTCCTGTATAGATATGGGCCCTTTAGGGGTGAGGGGGGGGTAAAGTTAGCACTGAACCTATCTGCCAGGATGTTAGCAATATCAGTTGGCTCTGTAATTTCCATGCCATTGTGCTGTAACTGAGAGCAGATCTGGGTGTTGCCACTGAGTTTCTTGACATAGCTATAGAATGCTTTGTGGTTTTCCCTAGAGTCAGTTTTGATTTTGTTTTTGTAGCAGCTTTGGAGGATCTTATAAGGGATCTCAGCTTCTTACTGAGGCTGACCAGGGAACTCCTCCACTCATGAGATTTTACTCTCTTTTGCAACAGTTTCTTCCTTCTGTTGTAGAGTTTGTTTATGGCAGGAGACCACCGGTTGGCTTCCTTTTTTTGGAGGACAGCATCTTGGTTCTGTTTGGGATAGCACGATCTATGCACTCATGTATGTGCTAACAGAGTGCATCTATGTAGGATTCAACAGTTGTAACTGCATTGTCCATTTGCTTGGATGTCATGAAGTTCGCCACTTCTGTCTTAAGAAGCATGAAGTTGGCTTTGGATAAATTTTTTATCATGGTTTCCTTAATGGGGGGGGTGGGATGTGGATGTCTAGGATGATTAGGTTACGGTCAGATCTGACCAACGAGGAGTTGACTACAGGTGTGGAACTCATGTCACTCATGTTGGTAATGACTTGATCTAGGATATTGTTGCCCCTGGTGGGGGTATGGATAAGCTGATCCAGGGCATTGGAATTTATGAATTCCAGAAAGCATTGAGCAAAGGAGTTGGTACATGAGTAGTTTTCCCAGTTAATAGTGGGGTAGTTGAAATTGCCCATTATTAGGGTGTTTGGTTAAACCCTAATATTTTCCAGTATATCAAGAAAAGAGGAGTGGTAATCCTGGGGCATGAGGGGGAATCTGTAGCAAGCTACAATTTGGATTGCAGTTTTGGCCAGAGTTAGTTGCACTTGGATAACCTCGGATGCATTATGCTGAGCAACTAGCCTGGAGATGTGGATATCCTTAATGAATATGGACACACCCCCTCCTTTGGTGTTCCAGTCTAGGTTAGGTGGCCAAAAAGTCTGGTATTAGTTATATCCTGGTAATGCAGGGGTGCTGTCTGAAGCCTTGAACCAGTACTCAGTCACTGCACAGATATCAATGTTTTCCATTTTAAGGAGTACCTTGACGGAGTGCATTTTGAGATTTACACTTCTAGCATTGAGTAGCATTACCCTCAGTTTTTGCTTGCCTGTTTCTGTTACAGTGGTAATTTTGTCATTGGAACCTTGCCTAAAAAGGCACTATAGGGGCGGCAACAGCCTTAGCCAGTATCCGGAATCCTAGGGGTGACAGGTGCAGGCCATCTCTGGCAAAGCATCATGGTCTGTCAACCATGTCGTCCCAGGCAGACAGATACTGGATCCCCTTAGACTGACACCAGAAGCTTAGCCAATTGTTGAAGTTAATCATTTTGTCCTTGTACTGTGGTATCATTCTGGGCAATGGCAGGATGCTATTCAGGGCTAGGGTCATACCTGCCTGGGCTACAAGATCAGAGAGCTCTTCCATTTGTCTGTTCAAGTAGCCCAGGGAGGTACATTTCAGGTCATTCACACCAACATGGTCATATTTGTACTTGTTGTGGAGTGACCTGAGTGTGTGAGTTATGTGGTGGATCTTGTTTAGCCTAGTGAGTGGGACATCAGTGTGCCTGACTACAGAGTCACCTATGACTAGTGTGTTGGGTACGTTGTTTTGCCTTATGGACTGTGGATGAGTGGCACACTGAGTCTGTGGGCTATGTGTCATTTGGGTTGTGTTGGGGGGGGTGGAGGATGCTTGCATTTCTGCTTTGGAGGTCTCTGTTGCTTGATATCATTGAGAGCCTTTGTGAATGTTTTTGTGTTTCTATGTGTGGATTTTGGTGATGTAGGTTTAGTGGGACTATGTGATGAGTGTGGTGTGGTGCAAGTGTTTACCTTCTCCTCTTGACTGTCAAGTTCAGTCTTGGTTGGAGAGAGCTTTACCTTCAGTTTGGCTAGATAAGTGCATCTCTCACAGGTTTTAGTGTTGGGTGGTAGGATGAGAGGGTTGTCTGTGTACATGAGGCAATTGCTACATTGCCCGAAGATGCCCAGATTCATCAGATAGACAGGAGAGAACATTGGGAGCTGACCCTTGGACATGCCTGAATAAAAAACTATTTTCCTCTAGACAACTAAGAAAAGTGAGAACAAGAGCTGTTTTTCTCTAAGCAAGTGAGGAAAGTTAGTACAAAAACTGTTTTCTTCTAGGTAATGATGAAGATTGAGTGCTGTAGTAATTTGTAGTTTATTTAGTGCTTACAACAATTTCTGAACAAGTGCTGAGCACGAATAAGCAAATTAAAGTGCTAAAACTAAGAATCTTTATCTGAACTAGACTAGTTACAGGACAGAAATAAGTGCAAATTTGTGCTTTTAAATAAGAAAGTTGAAAGAGATGGAAAAATTGTCCAAACGGCCAATAACTAATATTTCTGGGCCAGAAAACACTACTTATGTGGTAGATATGTTACCTAGTGCTTACCACTCCCACTGATAAGCTACCAGACTTCCCTCCCACACAGAAAGGCTTAGGGGCCTCAGGATCTTACAAACAGTCCTGGATACAGCAAATTTGTATCTGGACTAGACTAGTTATAGGAAAGGGGGGAAACAAGTGCAAATGCGGGCTTTTAAATCAGAAAGTTGAGAGATATGGAAACACTTCCCAAATGGGTAATAACTACAATTACTGGGCCAGCACCAGTCCTTATGTGGTAGATAGGTTACCTAGTGCTTACCACTTGGGGATCTCAGGAGCTTACAAACAGTCCTGGATACAGCAAATCTGTATCTGGACTAGACTAGTTACAGGAAGGGGGGGGGGGGACAAGTGCAAATGTGGGCTTTTAAATCAGGAAGTTGAGAGAGATGGAAAAATTGCCCAAATGGCCAATAACTACAACTTCTGGGCCAGAAAACTTTCCTTATGTGGTAGATAGGTTACCTAGTGCTTACCACTCCCACTGATAAACTAGCAGGCTTCCCTCCAATGCAGACAGGCTTGGGGGGGCTTAAAAGCTTACAAACAGTCCTGGGCATAGCAAATCTGTATCTGGACTAGACTACTTACAGGAAAGGCAGGAAACAAGTGTAATTTTTTTGTTACAGTTAAGCAGAACACAGGGAGATTATAGCAAAGTTTTTTTTTGGTAAAGGAAAGGGAGAGAAGAGAAGCTGAAGATAACTCAAGGTTAGGAAACTAAGTGGGTTGGCCTTCTCAAATGTTCTCTCAGTATTAGATAGAATTATCTAATGACACTAGACTGGGAGAAATATCATAGATCAAATTTACAGTAGGGGAGGGCAACTGCAAAGCCACCAAGTATAACAGCAAGACACCAACAGGGAGGGAGGGTGGGAAACAATACAAAAATTACTAGCCTACACTCTTTTAGACAGTAAAAACTACAGAAATGTTTATTACAGTAGAAGAACAGCATTGAGCCACAAAATTAAAGTTTTAAACAGATAAAGGAGCCAGGAGACTCTACACAATGCTTTTAACTGCAAACAAATCAGTTATATGATACACTCCTTGGCAGGAAACCAGAACAAACAAATAGGTGCTTAACGAGTAGAGAAAATGTCCTGTTAATATCCTTCACACGGTGAAATTAGCTAACAAGCTTTTCAAACAGTGTGACAGTAAAAAAAACGTATTTATCAGGCTGTGTAAGGCAGACAATTTTAGTCTAACAGTATGGATTAGTTAATAGCAATAAAATACTGTAAAAAGTATGCAGCAGACAATAAAAACTGCTATATATAAATTGGTAGAAGCAATAACCAGTAAAACTAAGCAAAAAAAAAAAAAAAAAAACAGGATACTTATTGTTACATATCTCAGATCAGAGTTGTAGTCAATGCCCCTCCTCCAATCAGCTCAGTGTGTATAGACAGAAATCCTCTCAAAGTTAGGGCTGAAATACCAGAAGATACAACCTTAAACCACTTTTTAAAAAAGTTTAGACAGTAGACACTACAGAAATATTTATCACAGCAGAGCAACAGCAGTGAGCCACAAAATGAAAGTTTTAAACAGATAAAGGAGCCAGGAGACTCTGCAGAATGCTTTTAACTGCAAACAAATCATTTATATGACACACTCTTTAACAGGAAATCAGAACAAACAAATAGGTGCTTAACAAGTACAGAAAATTTCCTGCTAATACCTTTCTCACAGTGAAACTAACTAAAAAGCTTTACAAACAGTGTGACAGTAAAAAACTTATCAGGCCCTGTAAGACATACAATTTTAGTTTAACCGTGTAGATTAGTTAATAGCAATAAAACAGAAAAAAGTATGCAGCAGACAATAAAAAGTGGTATATATAAATTGCTAGAAGCAATAACCAGTAAAACTAAGCAAAAAAACAGGATACTTATTGTTATATATCTCAGATGAGCATTGTAGTCAATGCTCCTCCTCCACTCTGCTCAGTGTGTATAGACAGAAATCCTCTCAAAGTTAGGGCTTAAATACCAGAAGATACAACCTTAAACAACTTTTTTTAAAAAAGGTCAAAAGAACCAATGAGTGTTTACTCTAAGCCCTAGACCATTCAACCCCCACCAGCCAGCAGCCAATCAACACAATCCTGCCACGAAGGTAAAGAAAGGCTTCTGCTAATTCATGATGGCCTGGTCATGTGCTCAGAACAACCACTGCAAAAACAAACAGGCCCAGAGACAGCAAATCTGAACTGGGACAATACTAAATATACTAACTTATGCTCTTTTAGACAGTAAACACTGCAGAAATGTTTATCACAGCAGAACAACAGCAGTGAGCCGCAAAAATGAATGTCTTAACAGATAAAGGAGCCAGGAGAATCTACAGAATGCTTTTAACTAGAAACAAACCAGTTATATGATACACTCCTTGGCAGGAAATCAGAACAAACAAATAGGTGCTTTACAAGTACAGAACATTTCCCGTTAATACCTTTCACACAATGACAATAGTTAAAAAGCTTTACAAACAGTGTGACAGTAAAAAACTTATTTTTCAGGCCCTGTAAGGCAGACAATTTTAGTTTAACCAGGCAGATAAGTTAATACCTATAAAATACAGTAAAAAGTATGCAGTAGACAATAAAAAGTGCTATATATAAATTGGTAGAAGCAATAATCAGTAAAACTAAGCAAAAAAAAAAAAAATAACAGGATACTTATTGTTATATATCTCAAATCAGAGTTGTAGCCAATGCCCCTCCTCCACTCAGCTCAGTGTTTATAGGCACCCAAGCAGCTTTACAAATAAAGTATCAACACAAGCACCTGTACAAATTGGTTTGATATACAAATGACATATAATTCTTTACATAACTCCAGATAGCTATACTGGCATATGTTACACATGCACTGCCCTACTCTCTCTAGCATAGCTGGAACTACCTTACTATCACAGACCTATACAACTCTTCACCCCAAAGGGCATCATCTAGACTCTGTGCTATTGTCTACAACTCCATTTTTGAGTACGTTTGAGGTAAAAACACTCAGCATGTATTTTTGAGGTGAGACAAACGCAAGGAGAACATGCAACTGCATACATACATACATAGATGAACCTTGTACCTTTTGTATGGGAGTCAAAAACCTTAATCATTATGCCAACTTATTTCTTTTAGCTCTATGCATATAATGAATTATAAGAAACAAGCATGCAATACAAACATTGTGATGCAGCAATTGACAGGTAGTAAACATTGTAAAAAGTCCGCACATATTATACATTATAAGAAAAAAATGATCTCTTCATGGTAATTACAATTACTTGTCACACTATTTTAATAAATAACCAAAATAATTTGATCCTAGTGTAACACTAAAACATGTTTTCAACAGCAGATGTCATATCATGCAATAAGCACTTAACCATAGGCAAAACCACACAGCACAAAGCTGAATTGTACAGATAGGGTCACTTGACAGCAGACTCCTTCTATATGAAATCAACATTCATGGACAAACAGCTGAATCGCATCATGTTTAAAATGATATAAAATTATTAAATTAGCAGTTGTTAAACAAAAGGAACATCAGTAGTCAAATTCTAAATCCATTAAATGCTGCCATTTTCAAATCATTGCTTGTAAGAAAATATCCTTTTTTACTTTTTCCTTCCCTACTGCCACAAAAGTGCTTGTGTATGCTATTCTAAGGATATCTTATGCAGTATGTAAACCCAGTTTGCTAGCAGTCAGTAACATCTTTGTTAATCAGTGTTAGACAGTTCATTCTGATAAATAGGTAACTTTGCTATTTATCTTCCATTGTGTCTAGATTGTACTTGCCTGGATTCATCTAGTGGCTTGCTGTCCTGAAGTGTTTTGAGCAAACTGACAAATCTTCTACTCTTTCGGTTGTTCCCATTAGGGGTCACCACAGCTGATCATCTGTTTCCATTTCTTCCTGTCCTCTGCATATTGCTCAATCACACCAACCACCTGCATGTCCATGTTTGAGCACACTGACAAATACTGGCTGCTAAAACGTTTTAGCATTTGTACCTTAACAAGCTTTAAAGTAAGACTGTCACAAGAACTAAGACAATGGTCTGTTGGTAGTAAGCCTAAGAAAAGTTCAGCACAAATGAGAAAAAAAATACCTGTATATGTGTAAGAGTAGTGTAGCAGTTAAAGCAGAGAATTAAGGCTCTGAGCTGTTCATGAACTGCATCATGTACCCAAGGTACAGGGTTTTATTCTTTCAGTCTCCATTGCCTACAGAATGACTCTGAACAAGTCACTTAACCAGTCACTTAACCAGGTAGTGTTCTCTAATTGTCCTTAAAAGGGACACATGTTCTTTGGGCCTACCTGCTTAACAATGCATAATGCACACACACACACACACACACACACACACACACACACACACACACACACACACACACACGCGCACACACACATATATCTATCTATCTATCTATATATATATATATATATATATATATATATATATATGTGTGTGTATATATATATATATATATATATATATATATATATATATATATATATATATATATGGATCTAGGACATTTCACCGAAAGCACATTTCACCAAATCTCAAATGACCGAACACAAATCACCAAAAGCACAATTCACCAAAACACATTTCACCGAAAGTGGTATATGACCTTGGCCCCACTGTAGTGTGACCCTAGAGTTAGTATATATAGTAGTGGTGGTGTGGGGAGTGTAGCCCCCCACATATTTTAAGTATATATCATGTTTGGATAAGATTGATGCAGTAGCGAAAACGCTATTTATTTCTTGTTTTAATAAAATTGCGTTAAGGCTTTGTGACTATACTGGCTGCTGAGCACTCTTTTTGAATTTCTAAAGTTTGTTTATACGAGTTTAATATTCTATGTTTGGATAAGAGTAATATATTGCAATTGCAAGTATGCATGTATATAGTTCAAAACATTTAAAATATGTGGGGAGCTACACCCCCCACACCCCTCTCCTATATATACTAACTCCAGGATCGCACTACAGTGGGGAAAGGCCATATACCACTTTTGGTGAATTCTGTTTTCGGGTGAATTGTGCTTTCGGTGAATTGAGCTTTCGGTGAAAAGTGCACACTAATTTGACTTTCGGTGAAATGTGCTTTCAGTGAAATGTCCTAGATCCATATATATATATATATATATATATATATATATATATATATATATATATATATGTGTGTATATAGGTTTACTATCAATATTTCGCATGAAGTATTCGAACAACATATGTTCGAATACTTCATAGTTTGGCAGGCTATGTGAGCGAACGTTATCATTGCGAATGGACTGTGTAGTCGCAATTATAACGTTTGCTCATGTAAGGGGATCGCAGTACAGTACGGTTAGATAAATACATCCCTTTCCTCACTGTAGTGCGATCTCGGAGTTGGAATATTAAGTTAGGGGGTGTGTGGGGGGGTGCAGCCCCCCACAGGGGGTTGCAGGGGGGCTTGCCCCCCTGCATAGATGTGAGTTTAGGCTAGTTAGGTAGGGAGGTAAGGGAAGGGTGGGAGTGCTGTTAATTGTCGAAAATGTGTTGAGCGATATTTTCGACAATTAACAGTTGTTTTCAACATTAGGTGCATACGGAAATGTTCATTTCCGATGTTAAAAGTCAAACTTTCGTACACTTTTATTTTTTTATTTTCAATTTTTTGATAGTAAACTATATATATATATATATATATATATATATATATATATATATATATATATATATATATATATATATATATATATACATATATATATATATATATATATATATATATATATATGTATGTATACTGATCTACTTCTAAATACAGTAATTTCAAAATCCCAAAGACCAAAACACCAAGACCGGAATGCCAAAATCTTAAAATACTGAACATTTAAAACACCAATGCTCAAAATACTGAATTCAAATCTGGAAACTTTATATACAACTCCCTACACCAAAGCAGCACTATACAAAAACAAAACAATACTGTATACATCTGAAAACAAACAAGAACTGTTTGTAAAAAGTAAATAACTACTTACTGCCTTCCCTCTGCAAACTGGACTATCTAAAACCCATTTAAGTGGGAGGCTAAGCCGCCCACAACCCCCCTAACTATATATGCCAACTCTGGGATTGCATTACAGTGGGGAAAAGGGCATATGCCTTTATCTTACCTTATAGTTCAGTACACACATCCACTACATGCTGGGAGTGTACGAAACGTCTGCCATATTTGTTCACATACTTCCTATATAAATTTAAAGACACATACCACATTTACAAACAGTAAATAAGGATTTCCTACAATACTACTGGTATTCTGAAATCATCACTTTAACTTCCATTCTTTTGACACTTGGCAATCTGAACTTTCAGTCTTTTGAGTGTCGTTGTTTTAAACTTTCAGTATTTTAAGATTTCAGCATTCCGGTCTCGGTGTTTTGGTCTTCAGTATTATGAAATTAGGGATATCTACAGCTGTATATATATATATATATATATATATATATATATATATATATATATATATATATATATATATATATATATATATATATACACACACTCACACACACACACACACACACACACACACACACACACACACACACGCATATACATATACATATATACCGAGAGAGATGTTTAGACACAAACATACTATATTTCTGATGGTATTTAAAAATTATAAATATAGTGCACAGTTTGCAATGTAGATCAATGTTGTACACCCAGCAGCAAAAGCCAAAGCCATGTTCATTTCACAGACACAGATATAGCTCATACCTAAAAGTTAGTCTGCAAATACCAAGTGAACATTATTCTGTCTGGGTAAATGAACCTGCTAAATGCTTGATGTCAGGGAGAAATTATTCATATAGTGGTCCATCTACAAAACTAGATGTCAAATGTAGTGTACTACCCATGTGGGTGTGGGTATGTGTTGTGTGTATACAAAGGGTTATCTGCAGAAACACAGTTCACAATATGTGCAAATAAAAAACAGCCAAAAATACATATAATCTTATGCATTTCAGAGAAATATATTCAAGCCATGCCTAAAACTTGGTCCACAAGCACCAAGTGAACAGTGCTTCATATAGGGAAATGAAGCTGGTTTCTTCTTGACATCAAAAAAGTACTTCATAAAGTGCATTATCTACACAAGATGATGTCAGATATAGTGTACCGAAGTGGAACACGAATGTAGTTAAAACCATGTCAGTTGCAAAAGATAGTGAAAAGTACACGTTTTTTTTAGATAAAACATGATTCAGAAAATGCAGCAGCAGCAGCTATAGGCCCAACTATTTATTGCCAACACTCAAGGTGGTACTTTAGGACTAGAGTGCTGTATATTATTCTTCTGATACTGTAGGACCAGCTATACAGTTTATGCATAGATGCACAAACAGTAGACAGCTGCCTAATCTGTGCAGGAAGATGTGGGTCGATGGAGGTACATGGATGTAGGAGGTTAGCCTATACAGTTGCAAACAATGGTAATAATGACTGATTATTTAGACCATCAGAATCTTCCAATAGTCAGTTGGGGATACCACTGAATTTTGGAGGTGTTCTTAAGATAAAACTTGCAGCAGTTTTTCCAGTGTCAAGAAGCACATGTCAGGATTTATATCCACATGTTTTGATCACAGACATAGTGGACATTCCTGATGCTTGGATTTTGCATTTTACATATCACGTATGATTACTTGGTGTAATGAATGATGCACATAATGTCATCTGGATGCCTGCCTTCAAGGTTTATGAGTAGGTATACTTGTAGTCTAAAAATGTTCCTTATGCTCTGAAATGTCCATCTGGTTTATTAGTGTATCTCATTATGTAGGTAAACTAGGAAAAAAAAAGTTTAATAAGCAGTGAAGTAGAACAAGTACTTGCAATAACTCTGACGTCTTCTTCCCACGTCTAAGAAGGCCAGGATGATGCCTCTTCAGGTCTCATTTGTATGTTAAATTGTATGAACAAAAGAGAGAGATATTAATAGAAATACTGCTGCTCTAGAACAGACCTCCCATACATATAAAACAAAGTTCATCCCTATTCATATTCAAGCACAACTTAGATCTACATATGAGAAACAAAAGTTATCAAAGGAATTCCCCTGTAGTACTAATGGACAGAGACAACTGCTATTCTTCACCCATCCATGGGTCCCTTCAAATTAGCTATGGTATGATCCCAGTTATTCTCATTAGGGGTAATATATAAATATCAATCATGGTATTGGTAAAGTCAATCTATAACCAAATGGGATATGTTAATTCTAGCACAAAAAGAGAAACCGGCTAGGCTTAAACTGGTCCACAAGGGCAGTTAGCATAGTACTTACCCATGAATCTATGAAATTATGAAAGTAGTCCTACAGCAGTCATTTTAATATGATACAAAATGCAGATGTTGTAAGCTATTGTATTACAGCAAATAAATCCTGATGAAAATGATAATTATGTTAAAATATATAGTTACATAAACACAACATATGTGTCCCTGTACATGGTATTCTGAAGCCCAATAGGCTTAAGGTGGAAATTAACTAGGGATTTTTTTTGTTTGTTTTTTTTTTGTTATTGCCTTAACTAAGTTACCCTTTAGGCATTATTCCTGGGTGCTAGGTGCTAGTTAATACAATTAAGAAACCTTTTTTTCAAGGAATATATTTACTTCAAGTGTGTGTTTTTTTTCAGTGTGTGTGTGTGTGTGTGTGTGTGTGTGTGTGTGTGTGTGTGTGTGTGTGTGTATATATATATATATATATATATATATATATATATATATATATATAATTTTTACTGATGAAAATATTATTTCTGGTATAAAGAAAGTTACTTTTGATGAAAAGTATGTTGCTAAACTAGCTTTGCCTTATGAACTGCATTGCAGTTACATTAACTTATTTGATAATGATACCAATGCTGTTATAAATATATCAGACATGTTTTAAAATATATAACCATGGATAACGTTCCATCAGACAAACTTAAACTGGAATATTTTATATATTTTAGGAAAATTAATTTAAAATTAGAGCTGAAAATCAACATATTTTGCTAGTGCACAAGCCCAATCTACCTGCTGTTCAGCTTCTATACTCTTGTTCTGCAACCAGAGCCTAGAACTCCTTTTCATTTACAATTAAAACTAACCAAATCCTGACATCATTTAAAATATCTTTATGACAGTACCTCGCCTCATCCTGAATTTGCACATGTACCAATCCCCTACCCTTCAAATCTTGACTACCTCTACCTCATGAGTATCTTCTGAAACCCATTCACTTCTCAACTATATTTGTTCTTCTTTACTTATCCCAAATTAACATTAACCTACAAAATGTCTTGAGATAATCTAACAATTCATTGGGCAGAAGTTATATATAATGCTAGCCTTTTTACTTATTTCTTGTCTCACTTTGTGACTTAAGTTTTGTATTAATTGTAGCTAATTCACAAATTGAGTTTTACATTAACTTTATCTAATTGTTAATTATCTGTCTTATGTTCATGTTTTTGTGAAGCTTTAGTGAATTGTTAAATACTTAGGTTCATAGGTTCATAGGTTCATAGGTAGATACTAGGCTATCTGCCCTAGGGCATTTATAAGCCTAGCCAGAGTGTATTTGGCTTCCGCCTCCCTATTAGATTAGCCTACTATGCCTCTGTAAAGTAGGTCACAGAAGGTACCCTTTAAGATTAGTTTACTGTGCCTCTGTCCAACAGGGACACAGGAGAGATCCCAGGAGTGAATTTGCGATTTCCCATCCACGCGTCCAAATTTCGCTTGAAGAGGGTCAGCGAGGGGCTATGTCTAACATGAATTGGGATTCTATTCCAGAATGAGGGTAGCCTTTGGGAAATGAATCTGTCCCTCCAGCATGTCCTATTTATTTTTGTGCTGAGGTTTAGGTCCCTGGAGCATGTAGCTCTAAGGGACTTGGATTTTTTGAGGTGGAGCATGTCTATTAATTCTGGGTTTGACATGGCTTTGTACGTCAGGCATAGATCGCCTCTGAGTAGGCAGTAAGCAACTGAGTAGAGCTGGAGTTTCTTTAGTCGAGCTGCATAGGACATCTGTTTGTAGCCCATGATCCTCTTGGTGAGGTACTTTTGGGGTCTCTCCAGTTGCTGCAGGTGTCGGGTAAGGTACATCCCAAAAGGGGCATTGTATTCAATTATGGGCCTGATGAGTGACGAGAAGAGGGGCACAGTGACCTCTCTTGATCTAGATGCGAACCCTTTCGTGATAAGGTGGGCTATATAGAAGGTCTTTCTAACCACTTTGGCAACGTGATTATCAAAGGAGAGATTACTATCTACGTTGGTCCCCAAATCTCTAATTACTTCTTCCGTACTTAATGGATTACCACCTATGTGGTAATTTGTGGGCACCTTGTTTTTCCCAAAGGGGATGACTATGCACTTTTTAGCATTTAGCTTGAGGCCGTGGCTCTGGCACCAAGCATCCGTTTCTGTGAGACCCTTTTGGAGGATGCTTGTGTCAACTGGAGATTCAATTATGGTCCCCAGTTTGCGGTCATCTGCGAACTTTGTCAGCCATAATCCCCCCATGTTAGCCTGAACCTCAGAGAAGTATATACCAAACAAGAGACGTCCCAGAACTGAGCCCTGTGGGATGCCACTTTTAACTGGTTTGGATTCGGACATGGCACCTGCAATTCTGACCATGTGGTTTCTATCTCTGAGCCAGTTTGCAACCCATCTTGTGATATAGGGGTTGATATTTAAGCTGGTAAGCTTATTTATGATGCCCGAGTGGGGTACTGTGTAGAAGGCTTTTGCGAGGTCCAGGTAGGCTGTGTGGACTACCTTGCCCACATCTATGGCTTTGGTAACTGTTTCAAAGAAATCAACTAGGTTTAAGAGGCAAGATCTGCCCTTAACAAAGCCGAATTGGGTAGGGTCCAGTGTCTGGAGGCTCCCAATGTCTTTGTTTATGATTTCCATGATAATATGCTCCATAGCTTTACAGACCAGACTAGTCAGGCTTATGGGACAATAGTTTCCGGGGTCCGTTGTGGCACCACCTTTGCGGAGTGGGACCACTATAGCTGTATGCCATTCTTTGGGTACATATCCTGTAGCAAGGCTAAGTCTGAACAGTGACTTAATGTGAGGGTTCAGTTCTTCTTGGAGCTCATGTAAGACACAGCCTGGGACACCGTCTGGTCCCATAGATGCTGTGTTTTTTGCTTTGGAGAGGGCAGCTTTCACCTGTGCATCTGTGATGTCAGGGAGGTTACATTCAGTTGGGATAGGCAT
Source organism: Protopterus annectens (assembly GCF_019279795.1). Taxonomy (NCBI): domain Eukaryota; kingdom Metazoa; phylum Chordata; order Ceratodontiformes; family Protopteridae; genus Protopterus; species Protopterus annectens. Next base: position 1,866,284,911 of record NC_056726.1, on the reverse strand, counting down.
TTGCTCCTTTGGGGGGGAAGGGGGGGAGAAGTTTGCGCTGCTACTTTGGGGGGGAAGGGGGGGGAGTTTGTCTGTTTATATTTCTTGTGGAGCTTTTCTCCCTGGGCCTTCACTGAAAATGGGCTTCTAACAATACAGTGTACTATCCCAGTAATCAAATGCCAAAAAATCAATATGAATAAGTAAGTTAATAAACAAATTGGTTCATAGTGAGTATAACAGACAAATTAATGAACATGTTAATAGCTCACAGTGTGACATCATTTTTTTTTATTCCTGTACTTCACAGGTTTATTTAACTATCTTTTATTGTGACTGTCAGCTTTTAAATATTCAGTCTATTAATACTAAAAGTGAACTTGCACCTCTGTGGAATAACAGTACTTTTTTGGAATTTGCAGCTAATACTGAGCTCTGTAGATTGTGTAACTAGATAGGGGGGAGGTCCAGTTATCACTGGAGGAACTTGTGTCTGTGGGGGGGGGTTCTAGTGACAGGCATGTAATGCCTCAATATCAAATATGCTTTGTCCACTTCCACTGAGGAAAATACATTTAACTTTGGACACGTCTCTCTGCTCAGTATCTCACTTTTAACAGAAACATCCTCTCTGCAATACACTGAAGAGGTCTTCCAGTCACAAGTGCACTCTCCCCTTTTAAGAGTCAGACTTCACCTGTGATACTTGTGACTAAGACTGTGCTGTCTAGACTGTATTTCTAGATAGGTAGGCGGTTCAATTCTCACTGTGGGGAAATTGTGTGTAAAATTAAAAACAACACAAAACAACAAACAAATAGGGAAGAGGTTGGAACTGGGGACTCCACTTAGTGTCTGCATGTAATATCCCCCTGCAATATGCCAGTGTGCTTTATCATACATGCTGCAACCTTCACTGGATAACCTTACACAGAGTAGGGTTTGTAACATGCAGGCTTAAGCATGGACATATAATGTATACAACTACAGACAGGTATAGCACAACTAACTACTGACTGGTACCTCTTGAGGCCACAATACATTATGGAGGCAGCAGATAACTTACTATCTAAGAAGAATAGGTGAATTCCTGCTGCAGGATGTGTATACACTTAGGATATGTAGATTTATTTTGTGCAGCGTTCAAGTGCATATTGATTACAATATTAGTAGCAGCCAACATAAACATGTTGTAATCCACCAAGTGTCCCACACTAAAGGCACATTCACATATACTAATAACATCTTCCTATCACAATGACTCATGTTGTAGGAGTGTCATACAGTAATGTCTGCATAAAACAGTCCCTGGGATTCAAGAAGCTCGGCGCAAGGACAGTTTTAGCCTTGCACCAAGCGACCTCACTACAGACAGCACATCAGCGCCATATGAATATGTATGAGGGTGCACTGCCGCAACCTTGATGTGCACAGGAAACGTATGCAAGTGCAGGGGGCATGTACAAGTGCTCAATGGAGGCATAAACATGCCCCGACACTTGCAAAACCTACTATGCCTACTAGTAGAGCCCTCCCCTAATAGTAAGTCAGTAATTCAGTGTCCGTGGATACTGAAATGTATGCTAAGCATACAAGACTGTACACGAACAGTGAAATAAACTCAAAGTAGTAAACACACAAGCACGTAGTAGAATGATGAGCCCTGTCCCTAGAACATTCACAATTAGATTCCCTGTCCCTGTGTCCCTATTATACATTCGAATGCTGCAATATCGAAGGTGTAATCAAAGTGCAGCTGGTCTGCACGTCGGTGCTCTCTGCCGAGCATAGCTTACACATCATATTCATTGAAATAGAGAAAAACATGCAGAATCAACGTGTCAATAGTGTAGTGTTTAGAGCATCCGCCTAACAAACAAGCATTCATGGTTCGAGCCCAACAAAAGCACATATCATTTGCCATGTGGAATGAATGTCGTTTTGCCTTAAAACCAACATGAGTATCGAATGAGATATTTAAACTTAAATATCATTCAAGCAAAGTGGCACAAATAAGCAGCAGTAAACACATATAGGTACCAGTAAGCAAGTCTGAGTGCACATGCATGGGTCTAAGCAATGCTCAGCATAGGAAATGTATATAAGTATATACAGATATATAATATATATATATACACACACACACACACACACACACACACACACACACATATATATATATATATATATATATATATATATATATATATATATCCATCTATCTATGAAGAAAGAATGACGTAACAATAAAGCATACAAAAGGAATGAGAAGGGAATCAAGAGCAGCCCCAGTATTATATAGCGCTGTCAGCATATGTCATATCCAGCTGGGCAGGGGTGAGCAAAGCACTGCTACTCACACCACAGGCAGGATATTACCAGTGGGAGTAACATTGTTGATTTGCTAAGTCTACTTTACACACAGAGGGTAGTCCCTGGTGGGACTACCCAGAAATTATATAGACCATTTGGCCTTCCGACCATTACACAAGCAAGGGCAGGTATGTTCAAGGACTAAATGGTGGGTGAGCCTGAGAATACATGGGGTGGGACAACATACATGTAGGGGCCCCTAATGCTCTGGAGAGGGCAATGTGTGGAGGTATGTTATGGCTGCGATAACAAGTGGACAATGGAAGGTATGCATGTATTTTGAACACAGGTGGGGTGGAAGAACTATGGGTATGAAATTATGGAGCCAGGTGTGCCAGGGCTGAATGGCCTGGTTCTAATTGGACTGCCCCGTGGAGGTCAGTGAGTTTGTTATAGGTATTTAGGCATACACACATGCAGACATCAATAAGTAGAAGAACATTCTCTGTAACACATGCATTCCATTTGCAGACATAAATAACATGAATGTGCACTTACAAACCTCGACAGTAGATAGAATAATAGGCTGTGCAGAAGAGGGACGGGACAAAACTGCTAAAATGCAGAAGTGTGTACAATGTCCAAAGTCAGTGCTGTGCTGACAATAATCAAATGTGAGGACTTCCCCACACATGGAATCATTCCTATGATCTGCCTGGTACGGCAATGCCAATTACTAAACTGGTCTATTTGTAAAAGAAAAATACGCTGAACACGTACATAATTAGGCTCTCATGTGTAACGTGTCCATTACCACATAGTCATACATATTAATTAATTGTAGTGTCATGTTAACGGGAGTAAGGATGTAATGAAGTATAAAGTCTAATCTTGACATAAACACTTGCGTGTCCCATGTGGGACAACCCAAAAATTGCAAATAGTATTCTTTTGTTGCTCACGTCACCAATGCTTGTGGACTAAATGTTTGGGAGTTCTGAGGATACGTGGAGTGAGTCAACCGATGGGATTGGTCTATAGGAGTAGGAAGTGGCCAATGTGTAGTGGTGTGGATACACCGCAAATCCGACTGGAGAATGGATGACAGCAGTGTTAAGGAGGCATTGGGGTGTGTGTTTGGGGAACCAGGAGCCATGGGTATATGGGTATATATGCAAATGAAGCAGCACAGAAATAATGCATTGGTTAGACCAACCCCCTAACGAACAGACATTCCCATACCGACTCCCACTGTATCACATACCAATTGCCATCGGTAATCCGTACATGAACATATTGCGACATCTGTCCGCTGTATAACCTGCAAAATATCAATTAAAAGATAACTGGAGTGAAGTGTTAGTGTCATAATGAATATGGCACTAGTAAGCAGGTCATGCATATATAAACACCAGTATGCATGTGTAAGTGCATTTGCGCGGGGTATGTATTGCTTTACAGACACACAAACACCTATATATATATATATATATATATATATATATATATATATATATATATGTATATATATATATATATTTATATATATATATATATATATATATATATATATATGTATATATATATATATATATATGTATAGTTGCAGACATATACATATACGTATATATATATATATATATATATATATATATATATATATATATATACACACACACACACACATCTGTACATATAAATATATATATATATATATATATATATATATATATATATATATATATATATATATATATATATATATATATATATATATATATAAATATATGTGTGTGTGTGTGTGTGTGAGATATACACAGATATACAGCTATGATAGGAAACAGCACACAAGAATGACATGTGTTCACAGGCTATGCCAATGGAAATGAGGATCCCAAGCAAGAAACATGAAACACATAGCATGCCCTTAACCCCCCCCCCATTTGGACACGGGAAACATACACACAAACAATGTAAAGAGTCCACTGCTCCCCAGGCCACAGGCAGGATACAACCGGGGGGGTACACAGTGCTCCTGTGAATTCTAATCTTGGAACACAGACTGGACCGTCCCTTGCGGGGCACAACAAAAAATTCCCTAAACCAAAAGAAGGTGATAGACCAGCCATTTAGACCGTGGTGTATACAGACTCGGAATACAAGGGTGGGAAACCCTGATGATCCATGGGCCGAGACAAGTGTATGAAATCGATCCCGTGAAGTGGAGAGTGGGCAGCGTTTAGTGGTGTGTCCAGAACAGACCAGGACCCAGAGTAAGGATGGGTGCTGTTGAGGAGGCAAGGGTGGGGGAACTATGGGTAGCTACTTATGGGTCTAGGTGTGCAGGTGTTGGCTGATGTGGGCCTATATGTACAGCCCTAGGGATGTAAGCGAATGTGTTCATTCGGCAGAAGCATCGCCCAACGAGTAGCCACACCCACTACGAGTCCCACTGCAGCAAAGTGTAATCTATAAGGCAAGGAACGGAATAACCAGATGTAGACGTATATATGTAGAGGTATGTGAGGGTATATCTACCCATAGTGACATAGAGATAAGCCTTCTCCTCTCCTTAGTACAAATGTAAACATACAGGGACAGAATACAGATACATACCACATATAAATATATACATATGCAGACACCCATGGACCCATATGTTATGTAGATATATATGTATATATATATATATATATATATATATATATATATATATATATATATATATATATATATATATGGAATCCGGACACATGCTCGACTAGCATATGTCCGAATCACAAAACATCGACCACACATACACGAAAGCACTTAACATCGACAAGCGCTTCCGTGTATGTGTACCTGTTTCGTAGATCGAACTACAGTGTGGGTAAGGGAAAATTCCCTTTTCCCCACTGTACTGCGATCTTGGAGTGAGAATAATAAAGTAGGGGGTTGTGGGGGGTGCAGGGGGGAAAGCCCCCCTGCAGAAACGTAGATATATTTTTTTGAACTACACATACACGGGAAGCGCTTTTCGATGTTAAGCGCTTTTGTGTATGTGTGTTCGATGTTTTGTGATCTGGACATATGCTTGTCGAGCATGTGTCCTAGACCCATACATATATATATATATATATATATATATATAGAGAGAGAGAGAGAGAGAGAGAGAAAGAGACAGCAAAATATAAATATACATGTATGCATTCATATACAGATATATCTTTATATAGTAATGTGTATATGTATATATATATATGTATATATATATATATATATATATATGTATGTGTGACTGTAAATATACACATGTATATAGCTAGGATATGATATAGCAGTTACGTGTAACATATGTTTACAGGCCATGCATATGGGGGTGAGGGGTTCAATAAACAAAAGTGTAACACATAGCATCAACCCCCCACACCACCCCAGCTAGGCCGGTGAGACATACAGACACACAATAAAGGTAAACGCACCACTGCTTCCCAGACCACTGGCAGGATACTACCAGTGGGAGAGATCTTCCAGGTCTAATCCTGAAACACAGACATTGATGTCCCTTCTGGGTCACCAAAAATTAATGATCGGAGGCAGTCCCGGTAATGACTTATCAAACCAGCCTGTAGATGTACACGGGCCAGTAGGTTGTGCAAGCCTGGTAACCCACGGGTCGACACAATGTACAAAATGTGTCCTGACACGGGGAGAGTGGGCAGTGTATAGTTGTGTGTTTATAGCCCACCTGCACCTACCGTTAGGATGAGTGCTGTAAATGAGTAGCAGGTGGGGGAACTATGGGTATGCAATTATGGGCCTAGGCATGCAGGTGTTGGCTGGCAAAGTCATATTAGGACCGTCCCGGGGATGTAAGTAATATTCTGAAATGTGTATAGCTGACGCCCATACCTATCAACCCCTAAGAGCACATCCACTGGACAGGACATAAACCATTGGGGGAACAAATAGGGACCGTACCTCTGAACTGTCCCAGATTTCCAGAGATGTCTTGGATTTTGACTCGGTTTCAAACTCTGCCCCACATAATCCCTTCTAAAACTAGTGACATATGGAGGAAAGGTGGTGAATTACACATAATGAATAACGACAACAATTAAGAGTTATAAACATCATTTACCTCAGACAATGTGTATGAATTCATATGCTCTGAGTCTGTCAATGTGTCAGGTTAATAGCACCAATAATTTAAATGTGTCCCTGATGTTGTTATGCCATATCCCTGATTCAGTTTGTATATTTCCCCAATCTTATGAGAGGTCTGATAGGGACAGAAAGTACATATTCCACTGACAACCTTAGAAAGATGATAGAATATTAGGTATGCAGTAGCATGACTTGGCTGAAGGATGTGGGTTCCAAAACCCAATTACTTTGCATTGAAGAGTGTCAGTTCCCATGTATTAGCCAGATGGGTGCAGATTGTAAGAGGAACACACCAACGATATCAATCAAACTCTGGACAGGCCGCAGAGTCCATACAGTCGAACAGCATGCTGTTGCCTAATGGGCAGCCATTCCCGATACTGTAGGCATGTAATCTGATGTAATAGGCATCACAAGGTAATATCATAGTCCTCACTCCCACACAGGGACGTGAGTGGCAGATGCAAACACCAAATGCAGTGCAGTTGCAACTGCGGGAACAAGTGGGTGTATGCCTGTTTGGCTGCCAGTATGCTAGTATTACACTGGTAAAGCAATGTAGAGGCTAACTGAGTGTAAGAAACTGTAACCAGAGGTTAGCATTGCTTAGTACTGCGCAAACCCATGCACACCCGCTTCCAACTGCTTTAATGTGCCTTATTCACGCAATATCCAATGGCCTTGTTCTGGCCAGCAACAAAATAAAAGCCCTCTGCAAGGCTCGAAACCAGGACCCTGAACACACAGCAATTGTGATTTACCACTAATTCATGGCAGATATACAGACATCAGACCTTATCACAAACATATCATCCAGCGCAGTCATTCAACAGTATAGGAAATGTATTCCATCATGTAGATGTATGTGTGAGTGTTATGGCCAGCATATAGATACATACATATATATAGATATATCAGGAACATGCCAGGTGACAAAAAAGCATTACAAAGGAATGAAAAGGGAAACATCAGCAATGACTGTATTATGTAGTTGTGTTGTCCTATGTAATATCAAGACTTCCTCAGACAGACATGTGTCAGTCATACACGCAAACATTTGTACATTGGTCATATACATCACTCTGTGCATGTTATTTACATTAACACAACAGTTCCTGTCCAATCAGTATGTGAGAACAGTACTCCTGCAAGGTGCTGTGTGCGAAATCATCATCATGATAACGGTACATAGCGTAACCAAAGAGGGACTGGTAGTGTTGTGTGTACAATGTGGTCATCCGCATCACGTGTACCTGGAACATTTAGGAGTCATGTGCATACTAGGATCGTGCTCCTGAGAGACAGGGGTGAGGACACTGGAGTATGCTGTGATGTATATTAAAAGGGTCACATGTGTCCAGTGGACATGTGTGTGAAATGGACATCTATGTATGGGGCAAATGATGTTCTACGAACCAATTGGCCTTCTGTTTCCGTAGGGTGAGAGTGGGATGTGGGGGAAGGAGAGTAGGTATGCTCGTGGAGGATAGGTAGGGTAGGATGACAGACAAGACAGCATACAGGGTCGGTATATGACACATGTGAGGGGACACACCTTGGACGGGGAGGGGTGTTCAGCATTCACAAGCCCATGAGCCCCCGATGGAAACAGTGGGACAGAGGTCCTCAGCCATGGGCAGCCACCACTGCACCAAAACAGCTGCAAAGATGGCAGTGCTGGAGACTGTCTAGGATATTCTAAGCAAGTGTGTTTATGACACATGGGTTCAGGACATATTCCAGGTAATAGTAGGGTTGCATACTTTGTTCACTAGACCTTTTGCCAGATGCAGGGGTATGCATGCCAACACAGTCCCTTGGCTGCCTGACATCTGTACTCCTCGTGAGGTGGACATTGTGACACATAAGACAGACACCATATAGGAAAACTATAAAATCCACTCCTCAACATGTCCAGTGATTAGACACTTACAGCCACCTCTACACAGGCTCTGACAGTCAAACACACACACACCTGCCATGTCCTGGAATAGAACCCTTACCTAACTAGTGTATCACACTACAGCAATACACAGTTAGAGCACATGCTATGGAGATTACTGGGTTATAGCAGTCCCAGAGGTGTATGTCTAGGTGGATGACATCAGCAGGATTACCAAAGGTGGTCATGTGAATTGTAAAGAGTGTGCATACTCTAAAAAGCATTGTTCCTATATCAGGCAGACAGAGACACACACACACACACACACACACACAGTTAGTCTCCCTTGGAATAGAACCTCTACCTAACTAGTTTATCACACTACAGCAATACACAGTTACAGCATGCACTACAGAGAATACTGGGTTACAGCAGTCCCAGAGGTGTATACATAGGTGGGTGACATAAGCAGGATTACCAAAGAAGGGCGTTCCATGTGTACCACGGGTTGTACATGTCTGTTACCCATGTGTACCCGCTGCTTACTGTCACAAAAACACAATTACACCTGCTTAAAAGTGTCTTATGCAGTCCTAATTGACAGTATCATCAAGGCTTGCAGGTTTCGAACCCTGGATCATGCACACTGAGGTCACTGGATGTACTGCTAAGCCATCTGGGTTGTACACATGTTGCATGGAGTCTATAATGCACATCCTACTACAGGTATTCCACAGTACTGAAAACAAACGGGACAGTCCCTTTGTGTACATATGTACAGTACCCTTGAATGTACTGTACTCTGTGAAACAACAAAGAGAAGTCTACATCTGTACAACTGTCTTACCTACATACATATATATATATATATATATATATATATATATATATATATATATATATATATATATATATATACCTACGGGATGTGTACACACACACACATACATATATATATATATATATATATATATATATATATATATATATATATATATATGTATGCATATACACAGACACAGCCATAGCTATATATATATATATATATATATATATATATATATATATATATACACACACACACACACACACACACACATGTCAGTATGCCCTTTGTGACACAGAAGGGTTCCAAAGGAACTGACGTGTATACAAAACAGAGGCATCTCTTGTGTTATAACATTTAAATCATAAGCAGTTCACCAGAGAAGGGATGGTTGTTGTGTATGCGGAGTTTGTGGTAGGGAATGATGGCTAATGTAATCTACCCCGGGGATTGTGGAGTTAGGGTGGGGGAATGATGGGTATGGACCGACTCCCCAGCGACCACTTCTGTGTCACTGCTCGACAGTGGCACAGGGAAATAACATACCCAACGGTAGTCATGCTTGACTGTGTATTCTTTACCATTCCTAACTATATAATACTTTGTAGACACCGGTCATCACAGGTGGCAACCATGGTGTGCTAAAAGACATTACACATGTGTAAGCCTGGCTACAGGGTAGTCACACACACATACACACACACACTTGCAAGTATTGTGCATACACGTCTTGTCTATGTAAAGGTAACTAGTACAGTGGTATGCAGTTGGGGTATGTGCCACAGAACACATACAAATATACTTACTGACTCCATGTCTGAGCTTGGTGACATCACAGGACCCATTACTTGCAGTGGGTAGGGGGGAAGAGAGAGGTATAGCAGTTGACAAGGATAAAGGCCAGTGCAAAAGGGGGTATCTCCTTGGAATGCAGCAAAACCCGCTACCATGACAGGATGCAGACACAAATATACACGCACAACCACACTCAGCCTAAGCTGACACACACACTCAGGCATTTGCTGAGACACACACAAACACACCCAGCCATTTGCTGACACACACACTCAGGCATTTGCTGTCACACACACAAACACACACACAGTTGCCAGTGGTGGGATCAGAACTCCTGCCTATCTTAGGATCACTATTACAGTACTACGCATTTAAGAGATGCACCACAGAGATTACACATCCTAAGGTTGTCAGACTGCCCTTCTACAATTGACAACAACAGGGAGACTGACAGTCATGAAGTACATAGCTGTAGACCTGTGTGTTTAAAGTAGGTGTCCATTACAAGCTGTATGCACAAACAAGACACACCATCTGCAGGTAGGCCTGAGAGGTATAGTTGTAGCACAACAGGAACCTGAACTGGAGTATGGCCATCTGCAGAATGGACAACTACTATCACTATACAAGATTACAGTGGGCATGCCCATACACTTAGTAGCACAGGGCTGTTTGGGATGCACTATGACTACAACTACGCAAGGTTATACTGGGCATGCTCATGCGCTTAGTAACACAGGGATTGTTGGATGCACTGATTCTAACCATTGAAGGCCACAGTGTGCATGCTCAAACACTTACATGTATAGAACATGTTGTAATGGACTCCTATTGTAAACACACAGGTTTACAGTTAGGTACATCTTACCTGTCAGTATATATGCACATCATACTGGTGTACTACCTGATACCTGTATGTGACCTGTAAATGATATATCTGTGTCTGTGCTGTGTGATACACATGCATACATGTACATGAAGTACTGACATATATATGTTACATATACACAGTCATGCATGTGTGGATGTGACAGACAATAGGTTACCTGGGTCGCACAGGCAGATGCTACCTACAGCATGTGTCACACACCTTGCTGCTCTGAAAGGCATACATTGATAGCAGGTTGTGGGCAGTGGCATTATACATGGAACAGTAGCATGTGCAAGCATAATTTGTAAGCCACCTTGTGTAATGGTACTGAGGTGCAGGTGACAAGATGACCTTTCCCGGCTGTGGTGGTAGTTGTCATTATTAGCAGAACTGCTACCCTAAGTATATCTCACATTGGTCATATAGACAAGTTCTACCGCTGTCCGTCTCCTTACATGGGACATTTGCGACCAAGCACATTAAAGCCATGCGCAGTGATGTCATGGTACGGGTGGCAACTGCTAGGCCAATACAATGAGCCAATGTCCTGCTGTTATTATGAGGTCGTTCAGTGTCTGTCATTCCAGGCTGTCATGACCAAATGATGAGCCTTCAACACAGAGCAAATGCATCCATGTTACATGTGTGTGTGTGGATAATACCAAGGTCGCATTTACCCATATAGCCGTACTCCAAGGCAAATGTCTTACACACAGAAGTAACACCCTGACACCTACATGACAATTGCATTGGATGCCTATGCTAACCTGTGCTAGATGTGTGGCTTTAGTAATACATTAGCTCAATGTAGTACCTACAGTGGGGAATACCGACATCTGTGCAGTGAGGAACACCTGGCTGAAGTCTCTGTAGTGCACAATTGCACTACCACCATATAACTCCAGACGTATGGGCCATAACAGTGGTATGGACCATACCAGGTGGTGGTGTACACATATTCATAAAGGTTACTCACATGTAAGGACCACTACTCTGACATAACGCATCACAGATGAGTCAGGTACAGGTGACAGTGGCAAATGCTGCATTCTAGGTTGTATCCACATATACATCCACCACCTTGTTCCCAGACTATCAACACACATCCATATGTTGTATGACATAGTATGGTAGACCACCAGATAACCCTCGATTGGTGGACTGTACCTAGGCCTATATCAACTGTGCAATGTACCCATGTACAGACACAGCTGCATAATGTGTTATGCAATGCAATAATACCACTGTTTATAACCTACTCAGTTGTACACATACCAGGGTCCCTTGGATGTTGTCAGCATTAACACGGTCAACTGTTGTTGTACACCAGTGAACAACACCCTCATGGCTGGATATGACCTAACTGTACCTGCCCTGGATATGTACATCCCACACTCATACAACATATATTACATTACCATAGCTTTCATTTACCTTTCTACATACAGGTGGCTAAAGTCATTACACACATGCACATGGGAGATAGCATGCTAACAGTACGTAAGCTTCAATATCCATGTTGACAGAGGTAATATCCCCCCTCTACTGATCACCCATGACACCCATCATATCATACAACACCCCATGTGACATGTTTGACTTTAGACATGTCCACCTAATGCAATGGCTACAAACATACCCAAATAACAGGACAATAGGACCTACACAAGGCCTGTATTGACAGACTCAGGGAAACCCAGCTCTGCACTGTATGTTCCTGAGTAGTCACAGGTGATATGGTCATGACATGTACAGCCATGTGTGGCCAGAGTTCCTACATATACCCCATGTCAACAATTGCAAGCCATGCATGTTGTGTGCTGTCTGGACATTAGCCTTAGTACCACAATAGCCAGTGCATGCTGGGGTGAGATGTTTGCAAGCCACAGATGCTCGGCTATGTTTCACACATGGCATGGAGAAGGTTCATAGGTTCATAGGTTCATAGGTTCATACTAGGCTCTCTGTCCTAGGGCATTTATAAGCCTAGCCAGAGTGTGTTTGGCTTTCGCCACCCATTTTAAATTCATTTTGCTATGCCCTTTTTCGAGGTTAGTATACTGTGCCTCTGTCTAATAGTGACACAGAAGTGATACCCGGGGTAAACCTATGATCTCCCATCCACTCATCAAGATTCCTCTTGAAGAGAGTCAATGAGGGACTCTGCCTAACCTGGACTGGGATTTTATTCCAGAGTGAAGGGAGCCTCTGGGTTATGAATCTGTCCCTCCAGCATGTCTTATTTATTTCAGTGCTGCGGTTCAAGTCTCTCGAGCGTGTAGCTAGATGGGATTTGGATTTTCTGAGGTGCAGCATGTCCATTAATTCCGGGTTGGACATGGCTTTATACGTCAGGCACAGATCGCCTCTGAGCAGGCAGTATGCCACTGAGTAGAGCTGGAGTTTCTTTAACCGGGCAGCATATGGCATCTGTTTGAGCCCCTTGATCCTCTTGCTGAGGTACTTTTGGGGTCTTTCCAGTTGCTGCAGGTGTCTGGTAAGGTACATCCCAAAAGGGGCATTGTACTCAAATATGGGCCTGATGAGGGATGTGTAAAGAGGCACGATGACCTCCCCTGATCTAGATGTGAATCCCTTCATGATTAGGTGGGCTATATAAAATGTTTTTCTAACTACTTTGGCCACGTGGTTGTCAAATGAGAGATTGCTATCAACTTGGGTCCCCAGGTCCCTAATTACTTCTGTTGTACTTAATGGATTACCACCTATGTGGTAATTTGTGGGCACTTTGTTTTTGCCAAAGGGGATGACTGTACACTTTTTGGCGTTTAGCTTGAGGCCATGGGTCTGGCACCAGTTGTCTGTTTCTATGAGGCCCTTTTGGAGGATGCTTGTGTCGGCTGGAGAGTCGATTATGGTGCCCAGTTTGCAGTCATCTGCGAACTTGGTCAGCCACAGTCCTTCCATGTTGGCCTGTACCTCCGAGAAATATATACCGAACAAGAGAGGTCCCAGATCTGAGCCTTGTGGGACGCCACTTGTAACTGGTTTGGAGTCTGACATGGTTCCAGCAATTCTAACCATGTGGGTTCTGTCCTTGAGCCAGTTTACAACCCATCTAGTGACATAGGGGTTTATATTTAAGCTGGTGAGCTTTTCTATAATGCCCGAGTGGGGTATTGTATTGAAGGCTTTTGCAAGGTCCAAGTAGGCTGTGTGGATCACCTTCCCCTTGTCAATGTCCTTGGTGACTGTTTCAAAGAAATCAACCAGGTTTAAGAGGCATGATCTGCCCTTAACAAAGCCGAACTGGGGAGGATCCAGTGTCTGTAGGTCCCCAATATCTTTAATTATGAGTTCCATGATGATCCTTTCCATAGCTTTGCAGACCAAGCTTGTCAGTATCCGTTGAGGCACCACCTTTGTGGAGAGGGACCACTGTTGCTGTACGCCACTCTTTGGGTACGTATCCTGTAGTAAGGCTGAGACTGAACAGTAGTTTTATGTTTGGGTTTAGCTCTTCTTGGAGTTCATGTAGGATGCAGCCCGGGACACCGTCTGGTCCCATTGATGCTGTGTTTTTTGCTTTGGAGAGGGCAGTTCTTACCTGAGCATCTGAGATGTCAGGGGGGCAGCACTCTGCTGGGATAGATATTTGCCCTTTTGGTGGGGAGGGGGGGAGGTGTGGAATGTATCCTCTTGACCTGCTAGTGCATGTACTGATGTAGACCGCATATGTGTACATGTATTGCTGTTTGTGTAGATTCCATGTGTGTGCAGTGTCTGATGTCTGAAGGTGACTGTTGTACATCATGCTGTTGCAATACAGCCTCAACATTGCCAACTGTATATGGTGATATGCTCTAAGTACAGTAATGAGTACATGACGTATGGACAGATGTTTGGACATGACTACTAAGTGGTGGAGCTTCTTTGCAGATGAATGATTACTGAGAACAGCTCACTGGTGTGTTACAACAAGTCCTACAATAACTTGTGTACCTGCTAAGGTCAGGTTTTTTTAATTGAAGTGGAAGACAATGTAGAATTCTGTAAGGGTGACACCGAAGGCAAACACCATGACACCTGTAAAAGTAATACCTCCCCTGTACATATATTGTGCATATATCAGCACAGTTGTCATAGGAAAGAGTCAGTAAGCATTGTACCAGATGTGATAGTGCTGTACTGCTGTAGTACCTGTCATGAGATAGCCATGTGTTTGATTCACAGTACTGGCACTTGTGGGTGTGTATCCATATATGTCACGTATGGTTGGGGATACATCTCACATGTTATCACTCTCTTGAACACTGTTGGTGACACCAGTACAGAGTGAAGTGTAGAAAGAAAGCCATAGGCAGGTGGTTAAACCGCACATATGTAAAGTGTCTGTATGTGTGTGACATTGGTGTATATCTTTGTGAATGCATGTGTGTGTGTGTGTGTGTGTGTGTGTGTGTGTGTGTGTGTGTGTGTGTGTGTGTGTGTATGGCTGTCCTTGTGCATGGCTGTCCTGTTCCTGGAGTGAGGCTGTATGTTACCATAGTGGAATGTTAATGCCCCCTCCCCCCATCCACTCAAAGCAGTGTAGCATCCCTGTTGATAACATCAATTGTAGATGGTCATACTAACCGCCTGTCAACATGTACGCCCTGGGGTGTAACTTGTTGTTACATAGCCTACTTATGGACCCCCCTCCCCACATACATTCACTGCACTGTAGTATCCCTGTAGATGTCCTCGATCTTAGGCCATTCCAACTACCTGTACATGTGTAATCTCTGTAGCACATCTTGTAATTGCGTAGAACTATAACAATTATATGCACATAGGCAGGGGTTGACATCCGAGCACTGGCTACTATTTGTGTGTGTCAGAGTGTGTGTTACTGTGTCTGGAATCCCTGAGTGTGTGGGTGTGTCTGTGTTTGCATGCTGTCATGGCAGTGGGTATTACTGCTTCCCAGTGAGATGCCACTATTTCCACTCGCCTTTACCCTTGTCATCCAGCATACCACACTTTTACCCACTCCGTGCTCCAGGTAACTATGCCTGTGATTTCACCCACTATGGATGTGATGGCTCTGAATACAGTAGCTTACAACACAGCTATCATGCTCTTGGATCATTAGAACAGTAAACATCATTGAAACATGAGAGACTATAACTGTGATGTGGAAGCTACAAAGTGCATGCAGGTATTGTCATACTGACCTGTGGGTAGTCAATATGTACATATGGGACTCCCGCATACACCAACATCCACCGCACATGCAACTACACCTGAAAGAGGAAGGCAGAATGTCAGGATCAACATGCTGTTGGTGTTGTTACACATGATACATGCTGTCAAATGTACAAAATGCATTCTAAAACTGCAATACATGTTATGTCTGCTGCCTGTCAACACTACTCAACAATATTAATCTACAATTGTCTACCTAGTATGTTCACCCTGTACATCAGACCATATGAACATGTCCCTGCACTGATGGTGTGGATGACAGGGATGTGGCACAGGCATCATCATATGCACAGGGTGATAATTTTTGCCAGAGGCCTAGAATGTGCCATTGGATGACATCATGTGTGTGTTAGGGCTTGTGATATCATTGGGCGTGTGTGGATGTTATGCGTGTGTGTGTTGAGGTGCCCGACATTTGTTTCCAGTGTGTGTGCATGCATGCACAAAGGTCTGGCATGAGGCTGGCCTACAAAGGGGTAATATTGACAGCTGTAGACTGTACAAGGCAGGTGTCACAGTTCACAGTGTCCAGCCATGGCCATGTGACCTGCGCCTGCCAGGGGTCGCATGGGCACTACCAGGCAGAGATCCAGATTGGGTACCATTTGATGACACATGTCCACTGGAATCGTGTCCCTGTTGGGACTGTCCAGGGCCACGTGCACATGGCCAGCTACATCCTGGTGTGGACTGCACAGCACCAGCAGCACTGCTGCTGCTACCACCACTATGGGAGGGGGCATGTGCAGTAGCATGTTCACGTAGACCTTCAAAAGATGATGTAGATGGCCTATGTCCACGTGACCGATGCCTCACTCCCACCAGATGTTCCAGCACAGACATTCCACGCTCGAGGATTGACAAGCCATGGTCAAGGACTTCCATCATGTCACCCAATCGTCTATCCAAAACATGTGCAAGATGATGGTAAGCATTTGCAAGTGCATGGATGTTGTCGGTTTTGAACGGACAGCAGCACCTCCGAAGCCTCAGACCACCTTTGTTGTGCCATTCAGCATGTGCCTGTGCCTCCATTACAGCCTGAAACATGCATCTGGTGACTCCAGCTGATGTGTTTGGTCCTGCAGGGGCATGTTGGCCAGTGGGTCTCCTACGAGCAACGCTGGGCACATGCCTGTGTGGGACATCACCAGTCTGTTGACTGAAAGCATTCTATGCAGGCACACCTTCCATAGTCACCACACTTCCCTGTTCCATACTACCACCCGCCAACTGTCCTTCCTCTTTGGCCGGTGGTGATGGGGTATGTGTAGGCAGGGGAACTGTGTGTGAGGATGAGGGGGAGACAGGTGGAATGGCAACCAATGGCACATATTCAACCCCTGACAACCCTGCCTGTGCCTCAATCATACTATCATCATCACTGCTAGAGTCTGTGGTGATGCTAACATCAGGTGGACCGCAGGAGGGCAATGCACCTACATCAACACCTGTGGGGAGAAGACAAGAACTGTACATTACAAGTTATACCAGACACACAAAGAGACACACACACACACACACACACACACACACACACACACACACACACAAACAGAGACACACACAGACAGAGACACACACAGACAGACAGAGACACACACAGACAGACAGAGACACATAGAGACACACAGAGACACACAGAGACAGACAGAGATGCACACAGACAGAGATGCACACAAACAGAGACGAACACAGAGACACACAGAGAGACACAGAGATGCACACAGACAGACACAGAGACACACACATACACACACACACACACACACACACAGACACACACACACACACACAGATGTACACACACACACACACACACACACACACACACAGATGCACACTCACACACACAGACACACACGCTACATGCAGGTGATATGGCAGATGGCATTCATCTTAGACAATTATAGTTTCAGCTTAGGCAATTATGGTGGTAGTCATTATACATCCCTGAGTTGCACAAAACAGCATGGATGTGGTATAGCAGACGGCCTGCACCTTAATTTTTTTTTA